>NW_018128103.1:217781-218481 GCF_001952655.1 Monopterus albus | reverse complement strand
GTATCATTGCTCTTCTTGTGCCTCAGCAGCAGCTGGGGTCTGCATCAGCAGTACATCGTCTGGAACTAAAAGTTAATACGCGCGGTAAGAACACTTATTATATATTAAAAAAGGTATACAAATAGAGTTAACCGAGAGAATGTGAAAATACTCACTTTCCTGAGGGTCAGCTAGGGGTGGTTGATGCTGGTTAGCTGATTCTTTTCTAGAAAGAAAAAAGAGAGAGTTGAGCTGTATTGTCTACACACACACGCACACACGCATTATACATATATATATATTTTTAATCCAGTCTTGATTCTTTAAACTTACCGAACGCCTGGGGGGTCAGTAGCGCTTGTTGCTGTCGAAAGGCTCGTTCATACACACGAAAATGCCTGGTGGCGTGGAAAGCATGTCGAAAACAAACCGGGACAGAGGTGCGCATTAAAAAAGGTATTGTGTTCAACCTATCTGCTTGGATGTTTGTTCTAAGGATAATGCATTAAAATGCTGTTCATTGATAGTAGTTTGACATTCTGTGGTGCTACTCTTTTTTTTTTTTTGCAACAGAAAATAAAATGAACGATAGCCTGGTGAGTGGCTGTTAAGTGTTTATTCCACACATCATTTTTAAATAGATCATTTTACAAGATCAAGGAAGGAACAGGTTAAATACTTAACTATACCATCATATGTAGGGGTTGTAACCCATATCAAA
>NW_018128103.1:213275-217540 GCF_001952655.1 Monopterus albus | reverse complement strand
GATTGGCTGGGGTGCGAGACGAAGGGGCTGGGCCACCTGTCAAATTAATTTTGATGAGATGTGGTACCTTTATTGTGTGTTCCATTCTTTTGACAAGTGTCAATGCTGGGAAAATAGGATAATAGCATATCATGACACTGACATGATTTCTGAATGATGTTTACATCAATGGTATCCAGTGCCTTGTAAGATATTTAATTTGCTGGTTTAGCCAAGAACAGACATTCCTGTCTGGCTCTTTCAGCCATTAACAGCTTGTTTGCTGACCCAGACCTGACCTTCTCCTAAGAGGTTTTCCTATATAACTTCAGCTACTGTCCAACTTTATTTCTGATAGACAAGAGTCATTGTTCACACACCCGCTCTGAAGATCCATTTATGGAATTTGTAAAGGTTGTCATTTTAGGCATAAAAAAGCACTAATGTAAATGTCATTTTTCTGGAGAAAATACAGGTCATCTGTCAGATTTCCCAATCATATTTCAGTCAAAGAAATTTTCTTTACTTTAAGTTCTGACTTGTTTTTTTTACTTAGAGGGTTTTTACATTGACTTACATTCATTTTCTGATGACTTATCCTAACTGCTGCCTAACCTTTTAACTGAACTCTAACTTTAACCTTATAGTGGTTTATTATTTAAAACCAGGGTGCCAGTCAGAGTGCTGTCTGACAAAAGAGTTGATAATGGTAGGTGACTCACATAGGTGACTTGCCTATGTACATATATCCAAAATCCAAACCAGTACATCAAATAAACACACAAACACCACAAATATGCCATGTCCCCACAATATGAAATAGTTCACCATCCAAAATGCCCCAGAGTCATTGTTTCAGTCAAATATGTTGGGTTGGTGGTGAAAAGCTGGCAAAATTTTGAAGACATTCGGTGTGAGGTGAAGGGGATGAATCCAGGTGTGAGGTCAAGTAGCCCGACTACTCTGGCCCATGGAAGCCGGTGCCTGGGATTGGCAAGTTAATGGAGCAGTTTTCATGCTGAGGAGAGACAAAGCCTCTTCCTTCTAGTAAGTGACATATTTGTCTGACCATAGTACACATGCACAGCAGTGGACCGCCACAACCATTACCTACCCTTAACCTTGAACAAAATCATCGCACCAAGATTCACTGATCAATGATCAGCATCCGGTCCCCATTAGGAAGGTGAGTCCACACACAGTGTTAGTGGGCTCCCAGGTTTGGGTCCCCTCAAATACAGAAAAACAAGGGGACACACGTAAACACAACACAGGCAAATAGTTCATCTGCAATCCATAATAATACACTTTGAAGAGCTGACATCCAAACAGGAGAATTTAATCCGCCAGACAAAAATATGGGTTTCTATGTTGATGTAGGTGTACCTAATTAAAAGTGCTAGCACCAGGCATGTGTGTGCGTGGGTACATATGCATTTATATGTGTGTACTTTTTCTTTTTAATTAAGTCAGTTGACACCCTTAGGACAGTGTTATTACAGAGGTGACAGAGACCTCATGGACAGTGACTAAACACAGCATTTTCATTTACCTGCTCATGCAGCATGTATGTGTGCATTTATTTACCGTGCCAGTGTGTGTATAGCTGCTATTGTGTGTGAGGGTGTGGGAGGTGGGGGATAATGGCTGCAGGTGTCATACCATATCGGTCTGGCTTTTTATTAGACCCTGACTGCAACGAGTAATTAACTTCTTTTATGTTTGTTCCTGCGTTCATGCCATAAAGTGAGATATTAACAATCCACAGGTCAGAACTGACTTTTCCACACGAGAGGCAAGGGAAACTAAAGTGTGTGTGTGCATGTGTGTGCATGCACACGCATGTGTGTTGCACTGTAAATCTATCAAATGTCTCCACAGTAATTTGAAGATACAGTACATGGCAGTTTTGACTGTACTGTGGATGATATTCATTTCATATGTTAAACTTTGTTTGGGGAGTGTGTGTGTACACAGTAGTGGAGGACTCTTAGTTTACACTATATTGAAAGGGTCAGTATTGCATAAATAGTTGAGTAGCATTGTCAAGCACCATCAAGTACTCCCATCTCTAGCTGTGTTTCCACTGCCAGAACCTAAGAAGCAGGAGACCCCATGTTTTCCTTAACCATCACTCGGTAGAACCTCATAGACACGGACCGCTCTGTTTTGCTGTTCCACTGTATTGTTTCCTCCAGTTCAGTCTCTGTTTAGATGATGGCAGGACTGCACTCCTCACACACTCTCACACATACACATGTGAGTAAAGAATCACAGCCTTCCAATAGTGCAAAAAAAAAAAAAAACAATACCTGCCAGTACTGGAGACTGTATGTGCCGTTTAGCAAACAGCTGCTGAACAAACAAGCTTACAGAAATGTGACATCTGCACAGCCTTGCCCACAGTCCACACACTGAGTTGTTTTACCTCTAAAACAGTGAGTGTGTATTTACACATTGTGCCTATAATTGTAATGCTAATGATTGAAATGTGAAGACATTTAAACTAGCACAACTATCACAGCTCTGCAAACACCCACACCTTCCACTCTCTCAATCCTTGAACTTGATTGTAGTACTACCTCCTGAGGGGTAATGAAATTCAGCTCCCAGAATGCACTTCTGAAGCATGTGGAGGGCAGTGGAAACAAACAAACATGGTATGAGGGTTACACATTTTGTTACATTTCAATAGGTTCCTGCAGTGGATAAACCACATACACATGTACTGTATGTCTGTGTAGGTGTATGTGTGGTAAAGTCACGTGCTGATCCTGTGACAAAAGGGGATCCACTAAACAAGGTGTGGACCAAGTCAGCAGAAAAAACAACCCTGAACAGTGGCCTGTTTTCTTTTGCTTGTTGTATTTGCATTACTAAAACCAGTGCCACAGCAACAGACAGGTTGACTGAGAAGGACTCACAACTAGGGCCCATATTTATTATGTTGTGAGGCAGGAGATCCTAAATGCAGACTAAGGACGGAGAGAGTATGGCAAGAAACTTAAAGGTTTAATAATGGCAATCAATGTAGAAGTAAATGAGGTGACATACAGTAAGAATAGCAATGCTGGGAAAGTAACAAAACAGCTTTTTCAGATTATTATTTCATACTGGCCCCTAATGGAAATTCACAAGATATTCACTGACAGTCACTAACTCTCAATAGAGAGGAGGTAACTGTCACTGACATTGCCATATGTATGGCTGTTTTATTTAACTGAATACTGATGAATTCAACTGATGGAAAGAGGGAACTCTTGTCTCACATAGAAGGATCTAATCTTCATATGGGGGGGTGGCTGTGGCTCAGAAGGTAGAGCGGGTCGTTTCCTAACCGGAGGATTAGCAGTTCAATTCCCGACTTGTCCAGTTAATGTGTCGCAGTGTCCTTGAGCAAGACACTGAATCCCCAGTTGCTCCCGGTGATAACACCAGTGTGGGAATGTGTGAGTGGCCAAGTAGTGTGAAAGCGCTTTGAGTGTGCTGTAAAGTAGGAAAGCACTTTACAAGTATAAAACCATTTACCATATATCCCAGACAGTAACATTTTATTTGTGTCTACAGACACATTGTGCGTCTGTCAGCATTCTGGGCACCCGCGACTGAGTTGAACTAGTGATAAGGTGGGAGGAGTGAGAGAAGGAGAGATTCTACTGTGCATGCAGCTGACACTAGATGAGAGGCGGGGTCCACCCTGGACAGGTCGCCAGTCTATCACAGGACTGACATGTAGACAAACAACCACACACACTCACACTCACACCTACGGGCAATTTAGAGTCAGTCAACCTAAACTACATGTCTTTGGACTGTGGGAGGAAGCCAGGGAACCTGGAAAGAGCCCACGCAGGCACAGGGAGGACATGCAGACTATGCACAGAAAGCAACCTGGGTCGGCCGGGGCTCAAACCCGGAACCTTCTAGCTGTACCACCATGCCTCCCCCTGTCCAATCACTACTGTTTTTTTCCAACATTCAGACCATTCTCTTTTACATTCTGAAGTGTTTATCATGACTGTGTTCTATATATTATCCCGTCCAGGTAAGGGTGACCTTTATCAACAATTAGTAATCTTCTTCTTCTTCTTTCGGCTGTTCCCGTTAGGGGTCCCCACAGCGAATCATCTGTTTCCACCTAACTCTATCCTTGGCATCCTCTACTCTCACACCAATTAACTTCATGCCCTCTTTTAGCACATTGATATGTCTCTTCTTTGGCCTTCCTCTTGACCTCTTGCCTGGCAGCTCCATCTCCAACATCCTTCTACCAATATAACCACTAT
>NW_018128103.1:201272-211790 GCF_001952655.1 Monopterus albus | reverse complement strand
GCTGCAATTTCTTGTAATCCTGTCTACTGTCTTCAGTCCTTTCTACATCCCACTTCTTTTTAGCTAGCCTCTTCCTCTGAATGCTGTCCTGTACTTCCTCATCTCATCACCATGTTTCCTTATCTACTTTCCTCCTTCCAGATGGCACACCTAACACCTTCCTACCCGTCTCCCTGATCACTTCTGCTGTAGTTTCCCAGTCATCTGGAAGTTCTTCCTGACCACCCAAAACCTGTCTCTGCTTCTGTCTGAATGTCTCATGACATTCTTTCTCTTGCAACTTCCACCACTTGGTCTTCTTTTCTATCTTTCCTCTCCTCTTCTTCCTGACCACCAGAGTCATCCCACACACCACCATCCGATGCTGTCTGGCTACACTTTCTCCTACCACCACTTTACAGTCACTAATCTCTCTCAGATTGCCTCGTCTACATGGAATGTAGTCTACCTGCGTACGCCTACCCCCGTCTTATATGTCACTGTATGTTCCTCCCTCTTCTGGAAATAGGTGTTAACTACAGTCGTTTCCATCCTCTTAGCAAAGTCCACCACCATCTGTCCTTCTAGGTTCCTTCTCTTAACACCAAACCTGCCCATTACCTCCTCATCACCTTTGTTCCCCTCACCAATGTGCCTGTTGAATTCTGTCTCAATCACCACTCTCTCCCCTCTGGGAATACTCTCTATCACCTCATCTAACTTACTCCAGAATCTCTCCTTCTCTTCTAACTCACACCCTACTTGTGGAGCATAACCACTGACTACATTCAACATTACCCCTTCAATTTTCAACTTCAAACTGATCACCCTGTCTGACACTCTTTTCACCTCTAAAACATTCTTCACGAGCTCCTCCTTCAGGATCACTCCTACCCCATTTCTCTTCCTGTCCACACCATAATAAAACAGTTTGTATCCCCCTCCGATGCTACATGCTTTGCTACCCTTCCACCTGGTCTCCTGCACACACAGTATATCTACCTTCCTTCTCTCCATCACGTTCACCAGCTCTCTACCTTTCCCTGTCATTGTGCCAACGTTAAGAGTCCCTATTCTCAGACCTATACTCCTGCCTTTCCTCTGTTAACAACGGCCTCGACTGATCCAGTATGGAATTTGCACTGATGATTCGCATGTTTAAATTTGGCATGTTTTTACACTGGATGCCCTTCCTGATGCAACCCTCTCTATTTATCCGGGCTTGGGGACGGCACAGAAATCACTTGCTTGCAACCCCTGTGGCTAGATTTTTATCAACAATTAGTAAAATGCATATTTACTTTGGAATCAGTGATATGTTGTTTTCCTTATACATAATGGTATCTGAGGACATTTTTGTTATTTTGTAAATGCTCCATTCATCGAGCCAAGCAGCATCTTTTCATCTGACCCTGTCAAGTAACATACCCACAATGACAGGATCAGTTCAGTGACACAATATTTAAAGGTTAATCAATGCTGAGCTGTACAGGAAGAGGCGCGGGATTCACAGAATACCATTAATTACAGAGTGACATGCCTGGAATAGTGTTCATAACAAGAACTCGATGCATCCTGTGTTGTTGAATTCCTTCTTAACATCACAGCCATTAACTACATAAACTTAGCATTTGTTTTTTTCTTGTTCTCAACAGTTCACTGCAATCAGCATAACGAGCACTGTATGGGTTTGGTGGGTGAACGGGACCAGGCATTTTGACCGTGGAGAGTGAAGACCTTTCTGCAAGTTTGCTGCTGTGTTCAGCTTGTTCAACAAGTGTTTGATTAACTACTCTCTCCATTACTGTTGGTTTTGTTGCACATAGTGCTGATGTCTCTGCAAAATGTACTGTATCTATGTGGGATGAGGGGGGAGGGGTGCTCACATACACACACAGCAGAGAATCAGAGCTCACAGCTTTACTTCTGTCATTGTCACCTTAAAAAATCCACAAACCACTGAAATTTCTTCTCCACTGCCTAACAACTGGCTCAGCCAGCATGAGGTTACTGTAATGCTGCCAATAAGCGGTATCGGGCATAGTTCCAGATGAGTTTTACGAGTACAATTACTAGAGTGCGGCATCGAATTCCCAATACTGGCACCAGTATTGGTGCATCCCTGCCTTTCAGTATTTATAAGCAGTGTATATGTAAATATGTAGTATGTAAAGTGTATTTTAAAATGTAAGCATATATGCAACACAAGAATGCAAAAGTAAAAATCTACATGTATGTGAAACTAAAGGATACACAAAGTGAGAGTGAAAATGCTACCAAATCTGGCAACAATGTCCATGGCCCCTTTTACTACAATGTGAAACTATTTTGTGCCACAAACTGATTTCATTATTTGACTTAAATATACTTTTTTTTTTAAATAATAGTTGAACATTTTAGGAATTACTAATACTAATTTGCTCTCATTCTTAGAGATGGATGAAAAGATTGATACTACTCTCATCTGATGGAAAAATATGAAGCTACATGAGGGAGTCACTGGTCCCAGCCAAGAAACTGTCTGGTACAAAACCCCTGTAAAATTGCAGCATATTGTGGTTATTTTAAACACAGTGAAGCTATAACCATACCTCTAAGATTGACAGGAACTTTTAAGATATAGAATGCAGTGTATTTCCACTGGATTGTCCATAGCTGCTGCAAACAGTTAAGCTGCTGTCCCTGCAGGCCTCTGGTCCTGTGACGCTGCATCTCACTTGGTGCAACGGTGCATTTATAGTACAGAATACAATAGTCATGGTGTGCTGCACATAAAATGATTTATTGTTTGTTCTGTATACTAATGTCCAGTGTTATCATTGACTGGTTACTTCAAAGCACATAATCACATATACAGTACTCTGTCAGCTCTGAGCAGGAAAGTTCACTGTTGTGTTCAGATTCTGCTCAGTTTACCAGAGTGGAGTGCAGTCTTAATAAAAATCTTTTCCATATCTTGGTTTCGCTTTTTTCTCAAGCCCATTTCCAAGCCTTCAACATCCCTTCCACTCCATCTCCCTTCTCCATACGGTCCATCTTGTTCATATTTAGATGGTTTGTTGTCACCATCTAGTGTTATTGTTTTAGTACAACTAAAAGAAACTTGTGCTACATACTGTATAGAGATTGGTTTTCACTCCTGTTGCTAACAAAGGTCTACAAATTTGATTTGGCTCTTAAACAACATATAACACCGAACAGTTACAAAACCAAGGGACAAAAAGAAGAACAAGGACATGCACATTAAACTATTAGCACCATGTACTGTTGTAACACACACTAGGTGTTATAGATAATATTTAAGTATATCAATAGTAAATGTTAACCTAGTTATCCTGGGCCATCAAATATTAATACAGCATCCAAGACTACTGTTGCTGTGTTACAGACTAAAATGAAAGTGAGGGTGTACGGGACAGGCAGTGAAAAGAGCAGACAGGACTGTCAGGACACGCCAGGCTGGATCCTTTCCATGGGACCAGCAATATCCTCACACCCAAATTAAAGATTTTTGTGGTTCATTTTCATTTTTATATTCATTTTATATAAGCGGTCATGTGACAGTTTAACAATATTAATTATGATAGTTTGTAATCCAATTACAGGAATTATAATTCATCATTTCCCAACTATAACTGGCCTTTCCCTCTCTTCACTTGAACCAGTACATGTAGTTGGACTGGACAGCTGGAAAGCACATGTTGTTGCTGCAGATACCTCTGTAGCTGGACGGACAGGCTGAACAAGGAATTCCCACTCTGTAAGGAGCCTCTCCTATCCAGTTTCCCCTGCAGAGAAAAAAGCAGCAACATTATCCGATCAGTTTCACTTCAATACAGCTTAAGGCACATAGCCACACACAGACACACCGTGGGGTTCACCACTGTCTGCAGCAGCGTGACATTGGCAAACAACATTTCAGTTGAGATTTGTTATATAGTAGAATGAGTAAATGTCCATAACACAGACTGCAATGGCAAATGGGAAATTAGGTAGAACATGGAATCAGCAGAGTGTGCCGATCAATTAGTGTGAAAATAACCACCTGCATGGTAGAAACGCAAGTATCATCACTAACAGTGGCAGGACCCTGCTACCCATCCCAGTGTGGGGTCTGGGCCAGGTCACCCAATGAGCCTTTGTTCATTTCTGATGGGCCAGAAAGGACCAGGGTGCAGTCTATAGCAGTGTAGATTAAGAGGGAGAGTGACAACAACTCTATTGACTCTATGAGGCCTTTTCTATGCTTTTGCAGTAAAGGCAGACCATAGGAACATTGAATAGTTCCAAACATTAGCAGCAACGCCATAAAGCTACACTGACTTGGCTGCTATCTTCCAAAGAAAGAAGCTGAAATCAACAGTGATAAATAAACACAGCTTTTTTGACTGTCTCTCTCAAATATTTCAATAATTAGTCTGCAAGGCTGTACAAGTAATTGCTGATAAATCCCACTGTTCCCTACAGAAAACAATGTATCAACTGTTTGGAAGTATTTGAAGATCCATGAGTAACGTGACCTGCTGCCGTTTTTGACCCCTCGGTGTCACGGTTCATTTTTCTTAATGGCTTTGGTCTATAGTACTGAACATCATGTAGTCAAACACAAGCTTTCAGCACCACTACATCTTATGTACAGCTTTATATTCAGGCTACAAGAAAGCATTGGGAAATGGGCATTTATTTTGACCATGTAGGAGGCAGCATTTAGCCAGTTTCTTTCCTCTGCAAAGCTCCTTTCTAACACGCATCATAGTAATTTCTTCAGTTAACAACGTTGATTAAAAAAACAAGATCTTTAAAAAAGGCCGCGTTGATTAATAGTTTATTACACCTCATAGTCAGTTCTTATAATGCAAAAGAAACACATGCACTAATGGAACACATGTACTGTCAGTCCCTGACTAATATGTTGAGTTTAGTTCTTGAGGTTTCTCATTTCTGGGTAAAACTGTCGGTGCAACGCCATCATCCCCTCTAGGCAGAATCAACATCATAACCAATGGCTAGAAGAGATTTAGGACCATTTATAATAACACAGGTGCAATGACCATAGTGACAATGACAGCTCTCTCCATTTTGCTCTCTGGATGGTGCAGAGCAGAACCACCTGAACACGAAGCTGCAGGCAGAGGCAGATGGTGTGTTCTTAACAGTTAATTGGTGCAGCAATGACAGGAATAAATTATTTTTAAAAAACTGCATGATGAAAGTGCTTATAGGATTGTATCAATCTGACACAAATTCAATTTTATATCAATGTAAATGCTGACATCATAGTGTATTCATTACATGCTTAAAAAGAAAGTTAGAAAACAGGTAATAGACAGGATTAACTAACCTCAGTAATCTAACATTTCCACACAAACCGGCATCTTATTGAATCATAGCCGACCTGTCTGATGTGTGTAGACGTGTGTATGATTACACTGTAGCAGCCTGATGTCACTTGCATGTGATTTAATTATGGTTAACATGATGGACAACCGTACATAATGGCACTGCTCTCTGAGGTGGCACTTCTCAAATCAGAGGTTACACATTTACCAACGTGTGTCCTGCTGCCTTCAGATGCTGCAGAGTTTAATGAACTGAAGGAGATGCTTTTCATACAGTATAAAGCCACTGTGGACAGCAGATACCACAACTGTCACTGATATATATTTATAACGCTGACAGATTTGTCCTGTTCATATTTTAACTGCATTAAATGTTACATTTTGATACTTGTGTAAATACAACTGATATTAAAATTATTCATTTCTTATTATTCTGTTATTGCTACCAATTTACTCCAAAGACTTGATTTGCTCTTGTTGATAAAACCAACCAGCTCTGTTTGTTTCTGGACCACAGTCACTGTTCTGGCAACTGGTCCATAAACAAACAACACCTCAGACCTATTCAGCATCAAAATACCCCCAAATCACTTTGACCCTTCTTTGAATAAACATCCCCGTTTGTTCTTCTCCTCCCACATGTGCACTGGCTCAGAGCAGAAACAAAGATTTGTGTCGTAGTCATGTCATTACATTTGGGCTTTCTGCACTGTCCCCACTGAGGGTCAACTCATACTTAGGTGAATAGTTGCAGACCAGAAAGGTGGCTTCCTTCCACAGAGCTCCCCATACAAACATGTTGTAGCAGGTCTGCACTGCACAACCTAGTCTCTTGGTGGATGCCCACACCATCTGAAACACACAACAACCAGAATGATAACTATTCATACTGCATTTTTCAAAACAGATTTACAAAGTGCTTTACATGGTTGAAAAGAGGAGTACAGTAATAAAATACCACTGTATGTAACAGTAATGTAACACTGTGTTACACAGTGTTTTTGTCTGTTTGAATATCTATGCCTTCTGGGCAAAGAAGGCTCAGACATTGTAAGAGAGAAAATCTTCTCTCTTGCCTGTTTAAATAAAATAAATATACACAAGACCATGAAAACACCACAGTCTTTTTTGACATACAGTGAGAAAGATATGACTACTGCTCTTAGTCTTAGATGTATAGCTGAAAGACCAGTGACGATGGCCTTCCTCACCTGTGTGTAGTGTGTACATGTGGGCCCGTAGCAGAGCAGGGGGCAGCTGGGATTGCAGATAGGAGGGTAAGGGAACACATAGTCATTGGCTTCATCATACCAAGGTTTGACCAACTGCAGGATAGAATGATATCTGTGATGGACAGAGCACACAGAGCAGGTAGGAGAACAAAGTCTCAGCGCATACCATTAACGGACTATGCTGCCAGTCTGAGCCAAGTGTGTCTGAGTACAAGTTAAAACTGAGAAACAGTGGTTCAGTGCCCTGTCTAGTTGAAGGTTTCAAGCATGTTCTGATCTGGTAACAACCCATAACTATTATACACTTCCAGATGAATTTGAAGTGAGGAAAAGATTTTTCTAGACAACATCAATCAAGAACCTGTTTTCTGAATTCCCAGCTGATTACATTAGTAATACATACTATCTTTGAAAATAGGAACAATGGCACCAACTGTTGCCCTAAAAATGTAATTATACAAATAGTTCATATGTGTAGAATCTATGGGGGGCAAATTCTATCATAACTAGCTACAAATACATATTCAGCAATTTACAAATACAGCCAAAGTTACAAATATGTAAAAACTGATTTGAGCGTCTCATAAAGGCCACAAACATGTTTATTGATCTACAAATAAAATCCAATTTACAAATGTGTAAAACAATGTGTCTCATAATGACCACAAATGTGTGTAAAAAGATTTTGTGTGCAGTTCTTTAAAATGACTTTACAGGGTGTTAGCTGCACGCGCACAGATCGGCTGACATGTGGATCATTATATGTTTGCATGCAAGGTTTTGAGAGGATGTTCTCACTCTTAGATGCATGAAAGTGTGCTGCGTTTAAAGACAGGTGGAAAACCTGGACATTCACTTTTTTAGGCTTTTGTCCAAGAGACAAAATAAGTTACAGCTGGGTGGTGGACCTGTTCTCCTGCTGGGACAGCAGCCAGACCAGGCAAGTGGTGGGCAGTGCACGGCCCAGACAAGTAGGCCACACGGGACACCCAGGTGGGTCAACCTCTGCAGTGAGTATAAAGTGATTCATTTAATCAGAACATGCCTACATTGTATTATGACTTTCAATTTGCTTTCAATATTTCCCTTAAAGCTAGTCCTCAAGTTAGGTGCTCTGTTCACTTTTGGATAGCCTACAGTAGTATCAACACTCCTAGCTTGGTAACCTGCTAGCTACCAACATTAGCTCAGTACAGCATTCCTACAACACTAAAGTTGCACAACTAATATTAAGATCAGCCTAGTGTGCATGTTTTTAATCTTGTGAAAGGTTTCACGTATAGTATGCCTAACAGAGTAGCCCTCAGCATAATTTTATATGGTACTTATTACATTTCTTTTAATGTGACCCACAAAAACCCTGATGATTATCTCTGTTTATGAGAGATAACATTTTTATCAAAATTAGTATTGATCATGTAATGATATTCATAATACAATGCAGGCATGTTCTAATTAAAACAAATCACTTGATATTCACTGTGGACTCCAAGATACCTGGGCAACCCCAGGCTTACATGTCTGGGCCAGGCACTGTGCACCGCTTGCCTGACTCATTAATGAATCATGAAACATTTGAAACAACTACACCTTGCTTACTTTTTCTTCAGCTGCCAAAAGACTTTTATTTTCTTCTTATTTTCTGTTCAAAGTGTACTGGGGCTCGTTCAGGAAAAATATACAGCTTTACAGTCTTGGCCACATAACTCATGATTATTATTCTTATTAGTCCTATAATAACAGCCAGAGCCTGAAAACCATGACAGACTTTCCATACACATCATATTTTGCCTCACTCTGATGGGGCAATAGATTCATAGGTGACATGTTGTCTTCTTGTTTTTGTTGCTGAATTATTTCAACACATTTACATTTGCTGTGTCTCATTAGTAATTGCTGGGAGTAAGTGAAGATGCCCTGTTTGGCAAATACAGTTCCTCCACTCTTGTGTGCTTTCTTTTCATGCATTCCCATATGGAAGGAAGAGATGCAACTGAGGGAAGGGAAGAGCCTTGTCTGGAGCCTGGAGCATCAATAGACCAAGGTGAGAAGTTAAATGACTGGAGGTCAGTAAAGACAACTGTTAGTATAAATCCATTGTAGTGGCTCTTTTTTGTCTTTTTAGCTGTTACCGTCTGGGAGATGCTACAGAGCCATAAAATGTAAACCTAACTGTTTAAAGCTCTCATTCTCTCCCACTTCCACAAGACTTCTAAACAAGAACTGGACTGAGCTGTTAATACTGAGTGTAATGTGCTTTTTAATTTTATCCTTATGTTTTAATTTGTCAATTATATAGCATATAGCTCTTGTTTAATTTTTGCTAATTTGGGTTTTAATGTGACTCATGCTGTGGTAATGCCTTTCTTGTACATAGATTGTGTTGTATGTTAGATTGGATTGATGTTTGAGTGTATGGTTTGTGTTTCTGTGCAGCTGCAGGAGTGGCACTAGTATCCAAAACAAATTTCCCCTGGGAGACAATAGAGTTTATCTTACTGTCCGTTATGACACTGGAAAAAACATATTGGTCAAACCCCATCTGTCAGGTAAAATTAGCTACACTTTATTCTGTGTGTGTGTGTGTGTGTGTGTGTGTGTGTGGCCTGGTATTATTCAAGTTATGGGGATGTACTGAAATCTTTTGTTTACACAGTCACATTGTGGAAACTTGACATCATCATGGGGACAAAAAGTAAGTCCCTAAATAATAAACTCATTAGATCTTAGAGTGACGACTTGGTTAGATGTTAGGCATGTAGTGGTTACGGTTGGGGTAAATCTCCAGGAAATGAATGTAAATCAATGTAATGTCACTTGAAGTGATGTAAACACATGTGTGTGCATGCACGTTTTTATTACACTGTGATCCAATTTTATTTTTTGATGCCATTGTTGTGAGAACATCTTGGTTTAGGGACATTTTAGCCAGTCCACACAACCTCGTGTTATTTTTAAGGCTAAAACTTGGTTTTAGGGTTCGGGTTAAAGTCAGATTTATGTTAAAGTTAGGAAAATGAAAAATGGAGTTCAATCTGGTTCTTGGAAAAAGAATTTGGAGCATAGGCCATCAACGTGCAGGCATATCTCCCATTCAGGCCCCTGGGGGGGTCTGTTTCCAGTCTGTTGATCCAGATTCTTTCAAATCTCCTTGTTTGATTTATTGTCCATTTTGGATTTCCTTTTTGCTAAGGTTGCTGTATTTATGTTGATTAAATCTTTTTAAAAATTATATTTCCAGTCTTACCCACAATCTAGCCACAGGGGTTGCAAGCAAGTGATTTCTGTGCTGGTCCCAAGCCCAGATAAATAGAGAGGGTTGCATCAGGAAGGGCATCCGGCGTAAAAACATGCCAAATTTAAACACGCGAATCATCAGTGCGAATTCCATACCGGATCAGTCGAGGCCCGGGTTAACAACGACTGCCACCAGTGCTGTTGACCTACAGGCAGCTGGCAGAAATTGGACTACTGTTGGTTGAAGAAGGAGAGGAGGTAGAAGGATTTGTAGACAGAGAGAGAAGAGGAAAGGCAGGAGTATAGGTCTGAGAATAGGGACTCTTAACGTTGGCACAATGACAGGGAAAGGTAGTGAGCTGGCGAACATGTTGGAGAGAAGGAAGGTAGATATACTGTGTGTGCAGGAGACCAGGTGGAAGGGTAGCAAAGCGCATAGCATCGGAGGGGGATACAAACTGTTATATTATGGTGTGGATAGGAAAAGAAATGGGGTAGGAGTGATCCTGAAGGAGGAGCTCTTGAGAAATGTTTTAGAGGTGAAAAGAGTGTCAGACAGGGTGATCAGTCTGAAGTTGGAAATTGAAGGGGTAATGTTGAATGTAGTCAGTGGTTATGCTCCACAAGTAGGGTGTGAGTTAGAAGAGAAGGAGAGATTCTGGAGTGAGTTAGATGAGGTGATGGAGAGTATTCCCAGAGGGGAGAGAGTGGTGATTGGGGCAGACTTCAAC
>NW_018128103.1:178435-198952 GCF_001952655.1 Monopterus albus | reverse complement strand
GTTACTCGGTGAGGCAAACAGTACGCCTGCCTCAAGGCAGAGGGCGCTTGTGAGCCCACAGATTCTTGCGCTACCTACAATCTTCTTCGTGCTTGTTTATATTTCCTTTACAATCCACCTTATCAAAATGGAAGATTACATTTCCAAGCTACATGAAGTTAATTGGGGAGAGAGTAGAGGATGCCAAGGATAGAGTTAGGTGGAAACAAATGATTCGCTGTGGCGACCCCTAACGGGAACAGCCGAAAAAAGAAGAAGAAGAAGAATTTCCAGTGTTACCCACAAACTGTAAACCCGTTTACCCAGTCGCATTGTGGGGACCTCCTCATGACCAGATGCTGGTCCCCACCATGGAAATCACTGAATTTTTGGGTGAAAACTTGGTTTTAGGGTTAGGGTAAAGTAAGGGTTGGGTTAAGGTTTGGTATTAAGGTTAGGGTAGGCCACCATTAAATTAATGTACTAAATTGATGTAAAGCCCCCACAAGGAATGAAAATAAAATGTGTGTGTAGTACCTACCCCCCTGTCCTGACAGACAGGTTCTGTCCATAGAACTGCAGCAAGTAAGCTGGTCCATGTTCCCACAGACACGTAGCCGCCCAGGCTTCAGCTGTCCTAGCCAAATCACTGTCCCATGTCTGTTGGAGAGTTTGTAATTGAGAAAAACATGCTTGGCACATTTCAGGGAACAAGCAATAATTCATTAGAGAAGCAACATTTATATAGTTGAATCACTGTTATCAAAAATCAAATTTTAGAAAAAATATTTCAGGCACTTTTAGGTAAAGTAAGGAATACAGTAAAACTTTGGATTCCGAGTAACCTGGTCTGCAAGTGTTTTGCAAGACGAGCAAAATTTTTTCATAAATTTTAACTTGATAAACTGTAAGGACTGCTCGAACACAACAGTGAGCGAGTCACAAAAATAGACGGACCCAGGTGGCTGACTTCGGTGCAGACAGTGTAGTTTATTTACAGTGCTGTATAAGTGACAAGAAATGAACAGAGGAACAATGGAACCGGGTGTCGAGCATAGGAGTGTACACAGTCAATGATGGAGATGATGAGAAGAAGACAGGGCTGCGGACATTGGGACTCGCTCCTGGACTGGTCGGGTTAGGTGCAACTGTAGATAAACAGAAATAGTACATACGGTGAGTGGTAGACCTGTGTGTGCATCGACCTGCGAGGTGGTGAAGAGCAGAGTGGAGGAGGTCCGTGGTCCAAAGGAGCGGCTGATGCAAAAAAAAGGGAATGTAATCTAAGCAGCTGGAGAGAAGAAACACAAAACACTAAATACAGATTCAAAAGAACGACGGGGAACAAACGGGCCTGAGAAAAGCTAGAAAGAACTGGCAAGGGAGTGAACGAAGAGCAGGGACTAAATAGGGAGAAACTAATCAGGTGCAGCTGGTGACAAGCAGGTGTAGAGGATAGCGTAATCAGGTAAAGGGAGAGAAAACAGAGTGAGGGGAGTGAGAAAAGAGGTGCAACCGGGCAAACCTGACATAAACGAGCGAGGTCTTGCGATAAGAGTAGTACGTACGCTTTGTCTGCCGAGCGTCACTCCACAATTGAGCCAATGGTTCTTGCGCCTCACTTGTATAGTCAGCATCTGTACTGCAACAATGGCCCCCATGAAGAAAAAATTAAAGGTTGAAAAGAAAGGCGGTAAGAAAAAGGAGATGATTACAGTGGAAGTTAAAAAGGAAATCATCGAGAAGTATGAACAAGGTATGCGAGTGGCAGATTTTATAAGGGATATGTGTAAAATCTGCCATATCCTTAAAAGGAGGCAAAAGCAAGTGTCATTGGATAGGTTCATTGTTAAAGTCGCACAAAAAGAAAAAGATTTCAGCAAGCCAAGAGATGGCAGATAGCTCCTCTCTCTTGTCTCCCTCACGCCAGCCATGATTCTTTTCAAAGATAAAGCACAGGTTAATTTGTTTTATTTTACTTTTATTTGTACTTTATTTTATTTTGTGTATTTTGCATTACTGTAATCATTTTTGTATGAAGAAGTGGTTGTGGAACGAATCATCTGAGTTTCCATTATTTCTTATGGGGAAATTCGCTTTGATATACGAGTGCTTTGAATTACAAGCACGTTGCCGGAACAAATTATACTTGTTTTACTGTATGTGTAAAAGCCTGTATTTAATTAGGCATCTCGATTAAAAAATAAAAAAGCCAGATCTTCACCAGATCTTCATCAAGGCAGAAACACAACTGTTTGCACCTGGTGCTCTACAATCCTCAAGGGAGGCCAGCAGAACACTTACAGAACAGAACGCTTACAAAACCAGCCTGTAAAGTACTTGATAATTTTTTGAATGCCTGTGCACAAAAGCTTCCATTCTAAGTTCATGATACTACTGATGTCCTGGTCAAATTATACACATCTAATATTTCTGATATTGACTTTATAGTTACTCTGTGGGTTGAATCTGCTGTATTCACACAAAATCCTTCCCAGGGGGCTGTGCAGAGGTGTGGCTGTGTTTATCCATGCTTTAGAGCATAACCACAGTGAAACAATCACAAAACATTTTAATTCCCTTATTCACTTTGTTTTTGTTGCCACTGCTCTCTCTCCCTTTTCACTCTCTAGCTCTCTCTTGCTCTCATGCAGACCTCCAACACCTCATCCCGCCTTGCCCTGTTTAGACAGGAGATAGGGTGAACTGGTCTCAGCAATAATACTACCTCTCATTGCAGCATACTACCTCTCATCCCACCATGCTTGGACTATACCTTTTACACAATGGCAAGGCTGAAAACTCTATTTAGAGTAAAAGGAATAGAGGTTATTGAACAAACCATAAGAAGAAGAAGCTTTATTTTATTGTCATTGTAACACGTACAATAAAATTTTGCTTGGAGCCGAGAGGCCTCGGGTCGCTGCATGCAGACGTGCCGCCATCACGGGCAACTTGGGGGCGTTCAGTGTCTTGCCCAAGGACACTTCAAAATGTGGACTGCAGGCACTGAGATTCAAACCCTCAACCTTCTGGGTGGGAGACGACTGCTCTACCCACCGCACCACTGTCGCCTCCCAGCCGCACCACTGTTTAAAACTGTTGCAAAAAGAAGTCTACTAGATTTTTAAAACTGATTCTCTAATATATCCTGGTTTGAATAAAGAAATAGATTAGAACAGGGGACCAGCCATTTCCTCTTAGATCTCAGTGCTACTTTTAACACCACTGATCACAACATCTTATTACAGAGTAGAACATGTTGGAATTAACAGAACTGCACTATTCATCAGATAGATTCCAATTTGTTCATGTTAATAATGACTCTTTCTCACAGACTGAAGATAGCCATGGTCTAACGCAAACCAAGTCATAGTTTGACTATTTTACAAATATACATACACTATATTGCCAAAAGTATTCACTCACCCATCCAAATCATTGAATTCAGGTATTCCAATCACTTCCATGGTTACAGGTGCATATAATCAAGACCTAGGCATGCAGACCACTTCTACAAACATTTGTGAAAGAATGGGTTGCTCTCAGGAGCTTAGTGAATTGCAGCGTGGTACCGTGATAGGATGCCACCTATGCAATAAGTCCAGTCGTGAAATTTCCTTGCTACTAAATATTCCACAGTCAACTGTTAGTGGTATTATAAAAAAGTGGAAGCGATTGGGAGTGACAGCAACTCAGCCACGAAGTGGTAGGCCACGTAAAATCACAGAGCAGGATGCTGAGACGTATAGTGCACAGAGGTCGCCAACTTTCTGCAGAGTCAGTAGCTACAGACCTCCAAACTTCATGTGGCCTTCAGATTAGCTCAATAACAGTGCATAGGAAACTTCATGGAATGGGGTTCCATGCCGAGCGCCTTCAGATTAGCTCAATAACAGTGCATAGGGAACTTCATGGAATGGTGTTCCATGGCCAAGCAGCTGGATCTGAATCTTACATCACCAAGTGCAATGCAAAGCACCGGATGCAGTGATTGAAAGTACACTGCCACTGGATTCTAGAACAGTGGAGACGTGTTCTCTGGAGTGACGAATCACGCTTCTCTGTCTGGCAATCCGATGGACAAGCCTGGATTTGGGAGGTTGCCAGGAGAACGGTACTTGTCTGACTGCATTGTTCCAAGTGTAAAGTTTGGTGGAGGGGGGATTATGATGTGGGGTTGTTTTTCAGGAGTTGGGCTTGGCCCCTTAGTTCCAGTGAAAGGAACTCTTAATGCTTCAGTATACCAAGACATTTTGGACAATTTCATGCTCCCAACTTTGTGGGAACAGTTTGGGGATGGCCCGTTCCTGTTCCAACATGACTGTGCACCAGTGCACAAAGCAAGGTCCATAATAACATGGATGAGTTTGTTTGGTGTGGAAGAACCTGACTGGTGCTGACCTCAACCTGATAGAACACCTTTGGGATGAATTAGAGTGGAGACTGTGATCCAGACCTTCTCATCCAACATCAGTGTCTGACCTCACAAATATGCTTCTGGAAGAATGGTCAAAAATTCCCATTAAGGATAAGGATAATCACCTTTATTGGCCAAGTATGTTACACACAAGGTTTCCGATACAGAACCGATGGCAGCCATCTGCGGCACCAACTCAACCAATGGCTCTAACCATCGGGGCAATGGGGAGGTTCAGTGTCTTACCCAAAAACACGTAGACACGTGGACTGCAGGGACCGAGATTCAAACCTTCAACCTTCTTGTTGGGAGATGACTGCTCTACCCACCGCACCACTGCTGCCTTAGCACACTCCGAAACCTTGTGGACAGCCTTCCCAGAAGAGTTGAAACTGTTATAGCTGCAAAGGGTTGGCCAACATCACATTAAACCATATTAAGAATCGGTTGTTACTCAAGTTCATTTGCATGTGAAGGCAGGTGAGTGAATACTTTTGGCAATATAGTGTATGTGTGGATGTAAGCCCAACTATATCTAGTTGGCATCGCTCCACCTCCTGCACAAGCTCCGGCTCCTTTCCCACCAGAGATGTGACATTCCACGTTGCTAGAGCTATCCTACATAGCCACAGATCAACACACCCAGGTGCCCGACTGCGCCTGCCACCCGACTTAAATTGCACCCGACCCTGATTCCTTTTCCTGCAGGTGGTGGGTCCACAGGGCAGTGGCACCATGCCATTATTTCGAGCTGTGTCTGACTGAGCCCCATGGGTAAAGGCCCGACCAGCAGAAACTCACCGGTGAGCTCCCCTCCCAGGTCTGGCCCCAACAGGGTGCCCCGGTTTCCCTATTCCAGGTGAGGTAGCGCAACTCGAAATTGCCAATTTCATCAAGGTTTTTTTTTTTTTCCTCCAACGTGAATTAACTTATTCCACTGTACCATAGACCACCTGTTGTTAAGAAATGATTAAAAACAGATCAGTGAAACACACTGCTGGTGACATGTTTCTTTATTGCAAAACATCAGATGCATATTTGTTTAAAATATTGCCCCAAAAGCTTTAAATGACCATAACTTTTTAAAGCATCTTAACTGCGCGTGCTCGAGATCTCATTGTGTGCCCCCTAAATAAAAATTTTATAAAACTTGGTTATGAAATTAAAAAATGTGGAATAACAATGATAATCACTTTTGGCCAAGTATGATACACCCACAAGGAAGTTGTCTCTAGTACAGAACTGAGGCAGCCATCTCCAGCACCAACTCACACACACTGATAACTGATCTTCACAGAAACTGTATGCAAAGCACATCAGCAGATTGGCCCAGCTAGATACTGGGACTCTATTTTATTAACTAGGAGCCTGTTGCTGTTTTTAGCATTATGGAAAAGAATACCTAGACGTCTAGGGTGAATGTAGTGTCCCCCAACCAAAAGGGAAGGATATTCTGAAAGATTTTGAAGGTCTGATGTAAAAACCCTTGTAATGATCCAAAAAGTAGGCCATTCAGTTTACAGGGGGGGAAGTATTACATTATTTATACATGAATTTAGGTTTGTAGAGTAATGTTAGTTAAATAGCGCTAATGTAGAAGGTTTAAAAAGGCCAGTCATTCATAACGTGCAAATACCTCTGTTCCTTATTTTTTTTTATTTATTCATTACATTTTTTCACGTTTAGTACCTAAAAATAATATAGGCATATTGTTTTGTTTTATTTACACGAAGCCTCCGACTAAATGTGCATATCAGCTTTTCTTACCATATACTCCATGTTGGCAGCAGGTGGGAATACGCTGGCTCTGACTTGGTTGTGATAATCCAGAATGGCCACCATGTCAGCCTGACTGATGAACCGTTTCCTCCGTACTCTGTGGACACTGGGCAGGGAGCTGGGTTTAGGTGCTGGAGTTAGGCTGAAGTCGGACAGCTGTAGCTCCGGAGACCTTGTGGTGTTTATAACCCGCCCGTTAACTCCGCACAGCAGGGCTGAGCAGGACAGAAAATAAAGGATTCTCATATTTACACCTTTGAAGTATCTCAAAAACATAACAACCAATCAACCAAAAAAACAAAACAAAACAAAACAAAACAAGACTGTGCCCTGCTTTTCCCCTACTGTTAAGACCCAGCGGTTGAAGGACACTGTGCAGATGCTCTTTAATCAGTCATCTCTGAAGGTGACCGGGTTCAGATTGCCCCCGTGTCTTTCAAAATAAAACACACTGCGCAGACGTTAACTTATTTCAAGAGGTTGGGTAAATTAAACGTAATGCGCTATTTCACCGTGTAGTTTGTTGCATATGTCTAATAAAACACACTGTGTAAGTATCGGTGAAGAATAGGTGTTATATAATTTTTGGTTTGTTTCACAATAAAATACTGGAACAGAGCACATGGTGGAGAAAACACCAGATGCAAAGTTTTAAAGCAGAATTAAATGTCCCTGTGCTTTTTTCTTTGTTTGTAGGTAAGAGGCTACTACCAACTAGCTTATTTTTCAAATGTTGTTTTAATGCTTTTCTTTACCAATGTAAAGCATTTTAACCACCCTGTGTTTGAATATACAGTAGGCTATGTGCAAGCATAATTAGATAGATAGATCTGACTCTGATGGTTTCCTCAGTTCATTACACGGTATTTAGAATGGATTTAAACATGTCCTGTAATAAATTGTAAAGTCTTTTAAACAAAAATAGATAATAATATAAAAATGGTTTGACATGAAACTTTTAACAGCATTTGGTTGCCAGACCTGAGGTGCTTTGGGGCAGAATAAGGTGCTAAAAGATTTATAAGTTTATAGGAAACTTAAAGAATCTTAACCTAATCTGTGTAGGGAGCTGGTGTTAACCTGCCAAAGTATGGAGCACTATTGTCTCTGAGTTTACTGTTTGTCAGGAGCCTTGCTGCCAGTGACCATTGATGGAGCTATGTAGAGCAGTGGAAGTGGAGCAGGAAGAGCATGTCAGTCTAAATGAATCCACCCCACCTACTCACAGTAAGTGTCACATCCCTCGAAACACAGGCCAAGGTGGAGGTGTGGCAGCGATCTTCGACTCAAGCCTATTAATCAACCCTAGACCTAAACATAGTTATAACTCATTTGAAAGCCTCACTCTGAGTTTCTCACACCCAAACTGGAAACCTCAAAAGCCAGTTCTATTTGTCATTGTTTACCGTCCACCTGCCCCATATTCAGAGTTTTTAACTGAATCCTCAGACTTTGTCTGATTTAGCGCTTAGTACAGATAAAATAATCATAGCGGGTAATTTTAATATCCATGTAAATGCTGACAATGACAGCCTCAACAGTGCATTCAGTTCATTATTAGACTCAATTGGCTTTTCTGTAAATAAACCCACTCACTGTTTTAACCACACCCTTGATCTTGGTCTGACATATGGCATCGAAACTGAACACTTAATAGTTTTTCCCCAAAACCCTCTTTTGTCTGACCATTTTCTAATAACTTTTGAATTTCCATTAATGGATTATATTCTATGTGGGAAACAATTTCACTACAGTAAAAGGCTATCTGACAATGCTGTTACCAAGTTTAAGAAAATAATTCCATCATTATTTACTTCAGTGCCATGTGCCAACACAATGGAGGGAGGTCACTTTAACTTTACTCCCACACAAGTCCTTAATCTTGTTGATAGTGCTGTAGCCTCCCTGTGTAACACTTAATACCATTGCCCCTCTGAAAAAGAAGGCAGTGAAACAGAGGAGGCCCCGTGGTACAGCTCGCAGCTCTGCTCCCTAAAGCAGGCATCACAAAAATTGGAAAAGAGGTGGTGCTGCACTAAGTCAGAAAAGTTTTTCTTAGCCTAGAAAGATACTTTAATAACCTATTAAAAAGCCCGTTGTAATGCCAGGACCGCATATTATTCATCACTAATAGAAGAAAATAAGAAAAGCCCAGGTTTCTTTTCAGCACTGTAGCCAGGCTAACAAAGAGCCACAGTGCTGTTGAGCTTAACATTCCCTTAGATCTCAGCAGCAATGACTTCATGAGCTTCTTTACAAATAAAATCTCAACTATCAGAGAAAAAATTAATTAAATCATTCCTAGAACTCTTACAGACATGCCATCAAGTACAATGGCTTTAGAAACATCTGTCAGACCTAATTTATACTTAGACGGCTTTTCTCCCATAGATCTCTCTGAGTTGACCTCAGCAATTGCTTCATCTAAATCATCAACATGTCTCTTAGACCCCATCCAAACAAGGCTGCTCAACGACGTCTGGCTCCTAATCAACACGTCCGTATTAGATCTGATTAACCTCTCTCTATTAACAGGTTATGTTCCACAGGCTTTTAAACTTGCAGTAATTAAACCTCTACTCAAAAAGCCTACTCTTGACCCAGGTGTCCTAGCTAATTATAGACCAATATCCAATCGCCCATTTATTTCCAAAATCCTTGAAAAAGCTGTAGCAAAGCAGTTATGTGACCACTTGCACAAGAATGATTTGTTTGAGGATTTTCAGTCAGGTTTTAGATTATATCATAGTACAGAAACTGCATTGGTGAAAGTCACCAATGATCTCCTCCTAGCCTCAGACAAAGGACTTGTCTCCATACTTGTCTTCTTAGATCTCAGTGCTGCTTTTGACACCACTGGTCACATCATCTTACTGCAGAGACTTGAACATGTTTAAAGGAACTGAACTAAGTTGGTTCAAATCTTATTTATCAGAAAGATTTCAATTTATTCATGTTAATGATGAATCTTCCACACAAACTGAAGTTAGTCATGGCAATCCACAGGGCTCTGTGTTAAGTCCAATCCTCTTCACTTTGTACATGCTCCCTTTAGGCAAAATTATCAGAAAACATGGCATAAATTTCCATTGCTATGCAGATGATACCCAGTTATATTTATCTATGAAACCAGATGAATCAGATCAGTTGGTCAAACTTCAAGCATGTCTTAAAGACATAAAGGCCTGGATGACCTGTAATTTCTTGTATAACCATACAGTTACATTAGATGACACAGCTCTGGCCTCCAGTACTACTGTGAGGAACCTTGGAGTTATCTTTGATCAGAATAGTGATGCTGAAAAACTGGTCCATGCATTTGTTACTTCCAGGCTGGACTACTGTAACTCTTTACTATCAGGATGCCCCAACAGATCTCTAAAAAGCCTCCAGTTAATCCAAAATGCTGCAGCCAGAGTACTGACAGGAACTAGCAAGAGAGATCATATCTCTCCCATATTAGCTTCTCTCCACTGGCTCCCTGTAAAATCCAGAATAGACTTTAAAATCCTCCTACTAACATACAAAGCCCTTAATGACAAGGCTCCATCATATCTTAAAGACCTCATAGTGCCTTATCATCCCAACAGAGCACTTCGCTCTTAGAGTGCAGGTTTACTTGTGGTTCCTAGAGTCCACACAAGTAGAATGGGAGGAAGAGCCTTTAGCTATCAAGCTACTCTCCTGTCGAACCAGTTCCCACTCTCAGTTCAGAAGGCAGACACCCTCTCTACCTTTAAGATTAGACTTTAGACTTTCCTATTTGATAAGGCTTATAGTTAGGGCTGGATCAGGTGACCCTGAGCCTTCCCTTAGTTATGCTATAGGCCTAGGCTGCTGGGGGACCATGATGCTCTGAGTTTCTCTCCTCTCCTCTCCTTTTCTCCTCCCCTCTTCTCTCATCTTCTCTCCTCTTCTCTCCTCTCCTCTCTCTTCGTGCATCTATGTACCACCATTACATGTCACTAACTGTGTCTCCTCTCTCCTGCAGTGTGTCCTCTCTCTCTTCCTGTACCTTTCTGCAGCTTGCCCTGGCTCTGGAGCTCTACGTTTCAGATGGGCAGTCACCAGCCACATCAACCTGACCAGTGTTTGATTGTTTGTTGTTGTATTTTTTGTCTCTTGTTGCTTTTCTTTTCTTTTCTCTTTCTTCTATGCACTCATCACAAATGGGTCGAGGCAGAAGGCTGCCCACCAAGAGCCGGGGTCTGTCAGAGGTTTCTTCCGTTAAAGGGAGTTTTTCCTCCCTGCTGTCACCAAGTGCTTGCTCAAGGGGGATTTGTTGGGTTTTCCTCTATAATAATAATGATAGTAGTAAGGTCTAGACCTGACTTTTTAAAGTGTCCTGAGATGACTTTTGTGGTGATTTGGCGCTATACAAATAAAATTTGAATTTGAATTTAGAGACAAATCTGAGACATTTTAAAGATTATTTGGTTTGTTCCCATTACATTGTTTGTCCATGTCCTCCAGAGAGTTTTCTGAACGAATGCCCATATCAGCAGAAGGTCTAGAAAATACTGCAAATCACAACTGGGAATGAAACTATCAAATGATGTGACAACCTAAAGGTTACAGTTTCACTGGGTTTAGGCACAGAAATGATTGGTTATGATTAGGGAAAGCTCATTACATAATATTATATTAGATCTAATGTTATCATTACACACATTTACACCACTACAGCAATATATACTTTACCATCTAAAGTGCTAACAATAAAAAAGGTGCATTAACTAATCTACACATAAATCATAGATCAGTTTGTGCACTGCTCATTTTTGTTACAGTTCTTTCGCCTCATTCAGCCTCTGTTCACACGGTCTGACTATGGCTGTTGGGCCTAGTGGTATGTGTAACAGTTAGTCCATTAACCTGATTATACAATGAATCCATTGTAGTACTTGTGGTCTTATTTCTAAAACCTAATGGATTGTGATACCTTTTTGTTGTTTGTTTGAAGAGGTAGGGTATGGCCCACAGAACAACTGATTAGATTTTGGTGCTTATGTGTATTTGGATAAAAGATTTTTAAAAAATATTATTAACCACTGTGAGTGCTGGAAAGGTTGTTGACTGTATAGTCAGTTCAATGTAATTTATTTCTATAGTGCAAATTCACAGCAACAATTGTGTCAGGGCACTTTACATAATCAGGTCTAGAGCTTAGACTATTACAAGAAAAGCCCAACACATCCCCTTTGAGCAAACACTTGAACATGGGGGAAGGAAAAACTCCCTTTAACGGAAGAAACCTCCAACAGACCCCGGCTCTTGGTGGGCTGCCTCGATCGATTGGGGTGAGTGGAAACAGGAGAAAGAAAAGAAAAGAAAAGCATCAGGACACAACAGGTTGTTATGGTGACATAAAATATCAGAAGACATAACATAACATGCTATGTACCTTTCTACTCTCCATCACTGTCTTACTAGGATTAGAATACAACTCAGTATCCACAATTTACATATACACAGTACACACACATAAACAGTACATCCATCTGCACATACTGTACATATAGTATATATATACAATACATAGAACACACATACACAACTCCATACATTATATAATATTAAGTGTATATATATGTGTATATGCAATACACTCACACATACATACATTTACTTAAACACTCTACAGTAATCCAAAACTATTCCATATAATCAGTCAGTGATACACAATTAAATGTGCTAACCAAAGGGAGAGCTTCATATGAAAGCTCAGTATGAGTTAAGTGATGTTTATGTTAGGACCGGTGGGTCCAGCTAGAGGCGAGAGAGTGGTGGGCAGGACTCAGATGGCAGAATACAGGTCCTGGATTTCAAGTTCATTTCACAGTGATAGAAGGAGCAGGACAGGAAAACAAGAGGGAAAGAAGGGGGGAAGAGGTGAATATTGTAGAGCAGGAAGTAGCAAAGATTAGAAAGGATGAGGTGAGGAAGGCTCTGAGGAGAATGAAGAGTGGAAAGGCTGTTGGTCCAGATGACATACCTGTAGAGGTGTGGAAGTGTCTAGGAGAGACAGCAGTGGAGCTTCTATCTAGTTTGTTCAACAGGATTTTAGAGAGTGAGAAGATGCCTGAGGAATGGAGGAGAAGTGTACTAGTGCCAATCTTTAAGAACAAGGGTGATGTGCAGAGTTGTAGCAACTACAGAGGTATAAAGTTGATGAGCCACATAATGAAGCTAAGGAAAAGAGTAGTGGAAGCTAGGCTAAGAAAGGAAGTGGATATCTGTGAGCAGCAGTATGACTTCATGCCCAGAAAGAGCACTACTGATGCCATTTTTGCTCTGAGAATGTTAATGGAGAAGTATAGAGATGGTCGGAAGGAGCTGCATTGTGTCTTTGTGGATTTAGAGAAAGCGTACGACAGAGTGCCGAGAGAGGAGCTATGGTACTGTATGAGGATGTCAGGAGTGGCAGAGAAGTACGTCAGAGTAGTTCAGGATATGTATGAGAGGAGTACGACAGTAGTGAGATGTGCTGTAGGTCAGACATAGGAGTTCAAGGTGGAGGTGGGGCTACATCAATGATCGGCTCTGAGTCCCTTCTTGTTTGCTATGGTGATGGACAGGTTAGCAGATGGAGTCAGACAGGAATCTTCGTGGACAATGATGTTTGCAGATGACATTGTGATCTGTAGTGAGAGCAGAGAGCAGGTGGAGGAACACCTGGAAAGGTGGAGGTCTGCTCTGGAAAGAAGAGGAATGAAAGTCAGTCATGGTGAGACAGAATACATGTGTATGAACGAGAGAGAGGGAAGTGGAACAGTGAGGTTACAGGGGGCTGAGGTCAAGAAGGTGCAGGAGTTTAAGTATTTGGGGTCAACAGTCCAGTGCGACGGGGAGTGTAGGAAAGAGGTGAAGAGGCAAGTGCAGGGAGGTTGGAGTGGGTGGAAATCTCTGAATAGAAGCATGAATGTCCTTGGAGAGCTGAACATTTTGCTACCTGAAATATTTGAAAGTATGCTGAAGTCAAATTTTGAATGGGGTAAGATTTTCAAAATAAAACTAAATATTTCAAAGGCATAAGGTTTAGAAAAATCTTGAAGAGAAGCATGAATGTCCTTGAAGAGCTGAACATTTTGATAGCTGAAAGTGTGCTTAAGAATTTACCCATTCATTTGAATGGGGCAGAATTTTCAGAATAAAGCCAAGACGAAGGAGATGATAGTGGACATGAGGAAGGAGAGAAGTCATCGGCCACTGTTCATCTGGGGGCTCGAAGTGGAGAGGGTGAGCAGCTTCAAATACCTGGGTGTCCACATCAGTGAGGACCTCACATGGACACTTAACACCACACAGCTGGTCAAGAAGGCCCAATGGTGGCTGCACTTCCTGAGTAGGCTGAGGAGGTTTGGCATGTTGCCTAGGATCCTCAGCGCCTTGTGTAGCTGCATCACTGAGAGCATCTTGACCAGCTGCATCACTGTCTGGTATGGCAGCACTACTGCTATGGACCACAGGTGCCTGCAGTGAGTGGTAAAGACTGTGGAGAAGATCACCAGGACTCCACTGCCCTCTCTGCAGAGCATTTACCACCGCAGGGTGTGTAGGAAAGCTGCCTCCATCCTCAAAAACCCCACCCATCCCCAGCACGGACTGTTCACCTCCCTACCCTCTGGCCGGAGGTTCAGAAGTGTGAAATGCAGGACCTCTAGACTGAAAAACTCTTTCTTTCCCTCTGCCATCAGACTCCGAAACAGCTGACAGATGTTTATTACCAGGAAATACGTCATGTACTGATGACCTGTACTGTTTACATTCTCAGTCTGCGTATGCATAATTGAACATTGACTGTTGACTAGTGCACATGCTGCTCCCATGTAGCATATATTCTTTTATTATATGTATATTATATACATTTGCTGCTTAAAAGTTCCTTAGATTTTGTGTTACGTATTCATCTACTTTATATTTCATGGAATTCATGTAGACAGCAAAAAATTACCACCACTCACGCCGGTGAGCTTTCAGGGCTCAGATATTGAGATTGTGGACACCTTTAAATACCTGGGTGTCCACCTCAACAAAAAAATGAATTGGACCAACAAAACAGATGCCCTGTACAGGAAGGGCCAGAGCCGCCTCCACTTGTTGAGGAGACTGAGGTCCTTTGGTGTGTGTGGGACACTCCTTCTGACAATATGTGATACTGTGGTGGCATCGGCAGTTTTTAATGCTGTTGTGGTTTGGGCAGGAGGTAGCATGGTCAGTGACAGAAAGAGATTCAACAAGCTGGTTAAGAGAGCTGGTTCTGTCCTGGACTGCTCTCTGGATTCCATCGAGGAGGTGGCGGACAGAAGGATGCTGGTAAAACTAACATCCATCATGCATGACCCCTCCCATCCCCTGCACCACACAGTGGTGGCTCTGAACAGTTCTTTTAGCACGAGACTGTTACATCCCCAGTGTAAGAAGAAACGTTGCTGCAGGTCATTCCTCTCCACAGCTATCAGACTGTACAACACATCACTGCAGTGATAAGCTAGGTGAAATTATGAAGCACTATGCAATAGTCAACTGAGGTGCAATACTCAAATCCTGGGGGTAAAATGCATAGTAAAGATGCACATGTGTAAAATCTTATCCATGATTTGTCTCAAATACTTTATATTATCGTGTTTTTGAGTAGTTTTTCAGAGATCCTCATGGCTGAAATACAGGTATTTCCCCCATTGCAGGATTAATTATGGGAGTAATATTCTTGTCCTTGATTTCTTGAACTCTTGAATACTATATTTTGTCTTGTTCTTAGGTATTTTGATTTGTTCTCAGGGATTAATTGTGGGAGGATCATTCTTCATCTTGATTGTCTCTCAAATAATACATTCTGTTTGGTTTTAGGTACTTTGGACAGCAGGTGGTGTCAGGGTGCATTATCTTTAAATGCTTAAAGAGGTTGCTAGTGTTGCTGCTATGTGGCACCACTTTATTGCAGATGGAGCATATGGCATTACCTTTGGTCATGGGTGAAAAATAGCACCACACTACGCTTCTTTTTCTCTCTCGGCCATCCATGCTGCCACGTTGTAGTGCTGCTCTGAGCAGCAGAGTAAGGATTGAGGCAATGCTTGACTGAGGTTGCACAGTAAGCTTTCGGCTCTGACAACTGATAGGCTGCCATAATTATGTGACACGGAAGACCATCTAAAATATGCCTGGGCTGGTTTTGACACATAAATTTAATACCTAAAACTCTCAGAAGTGAAAACAAAGTGAATATTTTGTATTAGCACAGTGGTATAACAATATTTTAAAAAGTATCGACTCCAAAATATTGACTGCCGGGTATTGAAGTATTGATACCAGAGTATCAATACACCCATCCCTAGTGTGGTATTGCCAGAGGGGGACTCCAGAGCTCTCGGTCGCCAAGGAGTCCAGGAAACGCTTGTTCTCTTGGACCTGGTTTAGTGTTGAAATTTGATTTTCCAGTTCAATCACCTACAACTGGAGACATGCTGTGCAGAGGTGGCGGGCAGCAGTTTTAAAAACAGATTGAGGTGTAGGACTGAAATCCAATAAAAACCCAGTAGCCAAGTTAAAGCCTATCATCTTAAAACTAAGATGCCTAAAATGGACTTTAAAGGAGGAGGTAGGATGACAATAAATAAAGATCAAGCTCAACACAGCACCACAGCTACAGGATACACAAACTGTATATGGACCCCCTTGTGGCCAAAGTGTGTAACTGAGCTGCTGAGCACTTCAAGCACATAGGAAGACAAAGGCCTGAGTCATCTGCCCATTCATTGTCAATGGACACTGTGTGCTGTCACTCAGTACAACCTGCTGTATGAGACAGGGACAAAAAAAAAAAAACCCAGCAAGGCGACAGCCCAGAGCTGGGGGAAGGTATAATCTATGCAGTGACAGCTGGGCAAGAACCAATAGGGATTATCTTGATCCAAGATGGTGATGGCAGAGATTGTGAGCCAGGCTCAAAATTGTTATAATTTTCACCCATAGGACTGCCACTTTATTAAGTTGTGACATTTTTTAAGGTGACAAAAGAACCATTTAGATGTGGTCAGTCTATTTATTTTACAATTTGTTTTGATGTTTTCCAAGATGTCAGTGCCCAATATCTGACCAAGCTAGCTCTATTAGTGGGCAGCCACATCTCGTTCAGAGCACAGCAGTCTGTCGGCAAGGACACCAATGTTCCAGCTGTACATTATTACAGCCCCTGGTTCCCCTTATCATCACCCAGCATAACCTCGCAGAATGACGCAGACTGTCCTACTTTGCTTTTCTCTGTGTTGGTCTCTGTTAGGAGGAGGGAGGGGCTGCGCTCCTCTAGCGTACACAGGACTCCGTACAGCAAGAATTACCAGTAACAAACTGCATGAGCAGTTTATCAAACAGCTGCTGAACAAGCAGAACACAAACTTGTAGAGATGTGATATCTTCACTGCTTTGCCCACGGTCCTCTCACTGAAGTCCCCATTTTACCCCTAAACCAATGAGTGAATGTCTGTCATGTCTATTGTTTTTCTTGAATTACTTTCATAATAATGATATCAGCATCATTCCAAATGGCAGCAGCAGGTTTTCATGGTCAGGCTTTCACATATGAGGGTCAAACTATCATGGGACGTTTGCTTTTATGACATTATGGGAAAACACCTTTGGCAGAGGTTTGCACTCTCTGAGAGCTCTCTAATTACTTCTGTACCAACTGGACGTTGGTACTTTTTTGTTCTTCTCCTTGTCCTCAGTTCTCTCCTCTATGGCACGGTATAGTTGTCACCATAATAAAAAAATCTTTGCTCAGTATCTCATTATAATGAGAAAAGTTTCTTGTTAGAATAAGATACTTTTCTTGTTTTGTTAAGCTACTTTTCACTTTAAAAATGTGATATTTTTCATGTTATAATGAGATACTTTTTTTCTTGTTATAACTACAAACAAATATTATTGGTTTATGTATGAAATCAGTGATTCTCAAGGCTTGATTGCACCTCTTAAGCCCAGTGCTGGTCACTCTGTGTAAAGCTGGTGTCATGAAAAAGAGGATTGGGCAGATACCAACATGTGTGCATGACAGAAAGTTTATGTATTCTGTCAGCCTTCGGCCTTTCACCTCTCTTTACTTGAACATGTTCATTGCCTAATTGCCTTTGATTCTCCTCTAACAAACCCTGGCCAAAACCGATCTGTAAAATGTTTGTGAGCAGATGTCTTGCCTGATTAGGATAACGATCTAGCTGCATCTGTTGAAATGTTTTACATTCATACATTAGATGGCTGTTAGTCATGAACACCTTCTGCTATACTGGAGTAAAGGAATGGTGTAATGGCTTACATGAGATTTATTAACTGAGTTGCAGGTGGACTCCATCTGTCATTTTTGACAAGTAAACCACCATGTTTGGATAGGTGAAAATACATCTATATCTCCATGAGAGGTGAGAGTTATGTATGCACATACAGTGTAGAGTATGTATACTGTATATAGGCCATAAGCAGGAGAAGGCAAGTCTGATCTTGGAGCTGTGAGTATAGACAGGCCAGCATGTGAAAAACACCCACCCACAAGAAGGAATGGCGTGGAGAGCTGAAGCAGCAGTCAGCTACACACTGGACATAAATTAATGGAGGGTGGACATGACTTCATGGCTGACACAAACTGGGCAGGAAAGTGAATAATAACACCATTGTTACATATAGTTAAGATGTACTGTAGTGATGTTACGTGTTCATAAGAAATGGAAAATATAGACAAGAAAAAGTGTGAGCCAGTGAACCACAAGCACATGACAAATTAATATCAAAAAGGCTAAAACATGACTGCTGAATGAGTTGACTCTGAAAACCCTGCTTCAGGGACAGCCCCAATGTAGAATTTGTTTTAAGAACGTCTTGCTGATGAAAATATCAGTTGTGAACCTCTGTTTTTCTACAATTCCCTACAGTTGTAGAAAGTGGGGCCAAGTGCAGCAATAAAATCATTGTCTGTGACCATCAATCAGAAAGGAGGCAGTAGGCCTAGAATGCCTCATTTTATTTTGAAAGCACAAAGTATTTTATTTATAACACTACAGTTTTGAAGTGTCTTTGTTAAAACTATCTACTGTATAGGCCTATATTACCATGGAATATGTTTGAAAAATCAATAACATAAACTGAAATATGATTGGCTGAACTTGTTTTATGTGTCCTGTGTGATCATACATCAGCAGATACTATATAATAATACAGTGAAAATTACAGAAGTGACTCATCCCAAAAATGAAAAAAAACACACACACACATTTCACTTTGGTAAGATGTTTTATAGCCATTAGGGGCTGACATCATGTACTAGAAATTATATAATTACTGAACATTCAGCTTTTGACTATAAACAAATTGTCTTCACAGAGGCTTCAAGAGGTACTGTAATTCATAACAACCCATACAATTCTATTTTGGTCCTGTTAATAGAGTTGTTTTTGATCTGTATATCTGTGTGTGTGTGTCTTCTCAAGGCACTTTACATAGTAAGGTCTAGGAGCTTACTTTAAAAATAGAACTAGCCCAACAGGTGTGGAGCAGCAGTGGGGTGAGGTTGGGTTAAGGGTTAGGTGTTAGGCAAGTAGTGGTTATGGTTAGGGCAAGTCTCCAGGAAATAACTGTAAGTCTATGTAAAGTTCCCATGTGGAATACAAATGTGTATGTGTGTGTGTGTGCATGCGTGGATGGAGGAGGAGAGCTGAGAGCCTTTACCACCATATAAAGACAAACTCAGGTTTGCTTAAGCGGCAGGTCTCATACATCTGTATTTGTTTTTTATGTCCACTTTGCAAAAATGTTATACAACCTGTTCTTAGAAAATGAAATCATAGCAACTGCAATACAAACACAGCACTCTGCCAAATTTGATTTTGGCAAGATGCACATGGTTTACAGTATGACTGCTTTCATAAAAAATTTAGAGTTTCTGTGAAAACAGTAAAGTACCAGTTACAGTTTAATCACTTGCCTTGTTCTAATACGTTTGAGACTGTTGTACAATAATTAAAAAAAAAAAATTCTGACTAAATATTGAAATTTAAATCACACTACCAGTCATCTGAATTCTGTTGAGAGACTGCAATTCCACCCATTTCTCCAGTTTAGATAAGCATAAGCATAACTTTATTGCCAAGTATTTCAAGAACACAAGGAATGTGACTCCAGCCCCCAATGTGCACAACATAAAAACAAAATAAATACACAATATATACAAGCTAAAAAAATCACAAGTTAGAAGAGCAGCATAGATTAGCTGTTCATCATTGTAATAGCCCGGGGAAAGAAACTATCTCTGTGCCTGGTTGTCTTGGCGTACAGTGGCCTGTAATGCTGTCCAGAGGGGAGGAGTTCAAACAGATTATGTCCGTTTATATCCAGGGTGAGAGGGGTCTGCAGAAATCCTCTCTGCCCTCTTTCTGACCCATAAGGTGTACAGGTCCTTCGTGGAGGGCAGGCTGGTACCGATGATTTTCTCTGAAGACCTGACTGTCCACTGAAGTCTGTACTTGTCCTGTTTGATTGCTGAGCCAAACCAGACAGTGATGGAAGTGCAGAGAACTCCATGATTCCTCTGTAGAACTGTATTAGCAGCTCCTATCAAACAATATTCAATTTATTTGGTCCCTACATAAAAACAATTAACCAAACAGAGCAAGGTGAAGAAACTATGCTGTTGAGGGTAACTCTAAACCACCATCTCTCTTGGTCTCAGAAACAAACAATACTGGTCAGAAAATGATGTGAGACGTACTGTAGGCATCAATGAGAGATGTTCTCCCTTTGTCCCTCCAGATGTTTTGAGCATGGTTATATAATAACTGGGTCCAACCTAGAGAAGGAATCGAGTCTCATATTTTTGTTTGAACCCGACCCGAACTGACAAGCATAGTATATTGCATTTCATGTCTAAACCTGGCCTGAGCCCGACCCACTTCAGTTTCTTCTGTGTTTTTTTTTTAGTATGGCCCTTGTGTATCTAATGGATAGCACTGTCATGCACATACTGGAGCACAGCCACCATAGGCTTATCATTTTATTGTTTAATAGCACTTTAAATTAGACTAATCAACATGAATACATGTAGACCATTTTATAGTTCAAAATATTTACAAATGAAACATGTACACATACAGTCAAGCCTACTGTCCAAACCTGACTGGTTATCTACCATCTAGTCTATTCTACCTTTTAATAATGCTCCATTGTTTGACTCACAGCCAAAAAGGAAGGATATACAAAAGTTGCAGTACTTCAAAACAGAGCTGCTAAACTGTAGGTTCAACCTGTCAATATCACATCAGCACTTACAAAATCATTTTAGATGATCCTGCTGA
>NW_018128103.1:165986-178405 GCF_001952655.1 Monopterus albus | reverse complement strand
GAAACCGGTGTCAGTGCCAATATGTCTTCTCAGAACTAAAACTATCTGAAAGACATCAATTCATTCAGTTCCATTTAATTCAAATTTTAAATCATTTTTATTTGCATAGCACCTAATCACAGCAAAATCATTTCAGGACACTTTACAAAAGAAGGTCTAGACCTTACTATTATTATTATTACTGAAGAAAACCGAGCCTTGAGCAAGCACTTGGCAACAGCGGGGAGGAAAAACTCCCTTTAAAAGAAGAAACCTCCGACAGATCCCAGCTCTTGGTGGGCGGCCTTCTGCCTCGACTGGTTGGGGTGAGTGGATAGAGACAAAAAAGAAAAGCAACAAGACACAACAAACAATCAAACACTGGGAAGATTGATGTGGCGGATGACTACTCATCAGAAATATACAGCTCCAGAGTCACCTGCAGAAAGGTACAGGGAGAGAGAGAGGACACACTACAGGAGAGAGGACATACAGTTAAAGTTCAGTGCTCTTAGTTAGTGATGTGTAATGGTGGCATATAGATGGATGTAGAGAAGAGAGGAGAGGATCAGTTTATATTAGCAACACAGAAGAAATACACTGCCCTGCATATGTAAAAGAAGGCTTAAATGCAAGACTTCAGAGACACTGATAAAGTCAGCCAGACAAACCGGGCAAAAAGGCAAAAGGAGCAGGAAAAAGGCAAATTCCAAGAAACAAGCTTGAGGTCACAAACAGTTAAGGCTAAGTAAGACTATGAAGCTACAGCTGGGATGACACAATATTGTAGACGTTCTGGCAGACTGCAAATGGAAATGGAGTGGTATATATACAGTATTACTACAAAAAGCTAGTTGGAACCAGTTGTTGAGCTACACAGAACAGTTACAGCTCATTCACTAGTAACTACTTATTCTTTTTCCCATGGAATGGGAGGAGAATCAGTTCTGTCTCATAAAGTTGTCTTGGCAGGAAGAGCAACCTACTGTAACAATTATAAGAAACTATTGTAGTATAGCTGCCTCAGAGTCAGAATCAACAATCCAAATATCATCTACTCATTTTAATAGTTGTTCTTTTTCACTTTGTGGTATATAAAACATACCTAAATGCTTGTGAAAATGAAACAGTTTTCACTTTTTTACCTTCAAGATAAAACTGCAACTTAGTTTTTTATTGCTGTCAGCAGCACACTCTTGGTGTATTAACACACCTTTCTTTCTCATGCTGACACCTAAAATAAGAAGCTCTAGTGGTGTTCAGCTTTAACAATAACAGGCCAAAACAGAACATCATGTAACACTAGTAAAGAGCCTGTAGCCATTGCACTCACTCACCACTGAAATCATTGTTTCTACAATAGCACAATGACGCAGCTCTCCTGTGTTTTCACTGGCTGATACACCGGGGCATATAAGAAACGAAAAGTAGAGAGAGTGGTAGAGAGATACTTAGAGTGAACTGTTGGATAAATAAGAACTTGCAGCCAAGTTGGTCCCTCTAACTGTATTGTTGTTTTTTTTTGTTTGACTGTTTTTTATATTTTTGGTCCAACACTACACAGTATTTTCCTGTTGCTATTAATGGGAGTGGAGACAACTACTTTTTATCTACCACCAACAGGCCACTATCAAGGATACCCTGATTACATGTAGCCTATAAGCACCATACCAAACTAGCAGTTAGCCAACAAATCACACTCATCTGTGTTCTCATATTAACCCTGTTCCATGTATCAGAACGCATCCTGAGGCCTGGCTGAGGCCTTTCTGTGTGGAGCCTGCCTGCATGGGTTTTTCTCCTGTTTCATCCCACAGTCCAAAGACATACAAGTTGGGTAAAATGGCCGCTATAAATTGCCTGAAGGTGTGAATGTGAGTGTGAACGTGCTTGTATGTGCTATTCCTGTAAAAGAATGAACAGGCACTCTGTACCTCCCACTTGTTCTGTGTTTGAATAGGCTCCAGCCTGCTGCGATGTTGTAAAGACTCCAAATAGCAAAATGTCTTCTCAGTTCACTGTTGCTTTAAAACTCAACACTGCTCAGTCAAGACAATATTTTGAATGAAAAATGGGAATTAATGTACAATCTGCATTAAAGTTTAATAGTTTGAGTTTAAATAACCTTTTTTCCAAGTTAAAGATTTTTGTTTTCTACAGGAGCCCTCTGTCTGGTGTCAGCAGAGCTGTAAAAATGGGTCCCAGAGAGAGTTGGGAAAAAGCACAGAAAAGAGGTAATGAAGAGCCACCAGGTCACTAAAGCAGTGCTGGCCTTTGGCGATCCGGTATCGGAAATGACCTTACAGGAGGAGCTGCAAGAGGCCATTGAACAGATTGTCTCTTTACAACTAGAGGTCCCACAGGAACAAAAAGAGTATTTACAAGAAATACTAAAATGCACACTGCTGAAAGATGCAGAGTCTAAAAAGACGACAGATGAGCCAGAAAAAGATGAAAACATGTTACTCAACTTGAAGGAAAGCACACCAGTGACAGAAACAATCCTGGTGCAGGAAGAAGAGTATATGAAGGAGTTGATAATAAACTTGTATTCCCCCCAATGGAGGAGGAAACGGCAGACCTGTGGAAAGAAGAGGATGAAGAAATGGAGAAAAATGCAGAATATCTGGCCAAGGATGAGTAGACGGAGGAATTGGATTTCGAGGAGAAAGAGAAAAACTGCAAGAGGAGTTGGAGAAGAGAAGAATGATTAAAGAGCAACAGCTAAAATGCATAAAGTAGGAAGTTAAGATACAGAGTAAGTAAGGATAATCACAAGATGATTTATGTCTACTTTGTTTATAACAGGTAGCTCAGCTATAATGATTTTAATCAGTATAATAGTTTAGATTGATGTTTAGAAATAGTAGTTGTTGATTTATTTAGTGGAAAGCTAATCAAACAAGGATCGTTGATGATATAAATGCATAAAGTAGGAAGTTAAGATACAGAGTAAGTACGGATAATCACAAGATGATTTATGTCTACTTTGTTTATAACAGGTAGCTCAGCTATAATGATTTTAATCAGTATAATAGTTTAGATTGATGTTTAGAAATAGTAGTTGTTGATTTATTTAGTGGAAAGCTAATCAAACAAGGATCGTTGATGATATTTTTGCTTTATTGCTTACTGCCATGCTGTAACTCCCTTTAAATCTATATAAAACTTCTAAAAAAAGTTTTAACTGTCACTTTATTGAGTCAACATCATTATTATTATTATAATTATTATCCTTATGGGTTCAGAATGGTTGTAGACCTTGTATGTAGTGATGTTTAAAGCTGTATATGATAATTAATACATAAACAACAGTACAATTAGTTTAAATGTGGTCAAAAAAAAGTTTTAACTGTCACTTTATTGAGTCAACATCATTATTATTATTATAATTATTATCCTTATGGGTTCAGAATGGTTGTAGACCTTGTATGTAGTGATGTTTAAAGCTGTATATGATAATTAATACATAAACAACAGTACAATTAGTTTAAATGTGGTCAATCTCTCAAGAGAAAATCAGTGATGATTGATAATTAACATTAAATTACTGACAATTTTCAGATAGTTCCATCAGAAAATACTTTAGATAAAGTAATCAGCTATTTACTTATTACATCATATACACTGTAACTTGAGCATCCTATTTTGGAAAATTAAGCAATGTCAGCTAAATACCGTGCAAAACAAACACGGTCATAAGTGGCCAGTGTCATGGCTTTTATGATTTATTTCAGACAAAACTCAACACTTCCTCAAAAAGCCAGAGTATACTGGTTCCTAAAGCTTCTCAGGAGAGTAACATCTATGGGTATAAGGAGGTAGCTGCCTATACCTGCATATTGTTCGGGAGGATTTAGGGTCTTGTCCTAAATAATTGACACATGAGAGGGAGGTCTGCAGGGAACTCCCTTTGCAGGTTCATGGTAGTCAATTACTGAATGAATATCTCCACCAAAAAAACCTCAAGCAGTGTTTGGAGCTTTAATATGTTTCAAATGTGCCACTTTAGTGTGAGAAGTTAAGCTCTGTTCCTATGCGTTAGCATATCGTGGCCTTCAAACATTGGAGAGAAAAGAAACAATTTAAAGATGTCATTGATGGATTGAATATGTTTGCTTTTCTAATTCAGTTTGTAGTAAATGAAACAGTGCTCTAAATGAGACAATAACAGTATTAGAATGTAAGCATAAGTCCACATGGTCTGTAGTGCCTCTGACATAAATTACTACCAGTTGCCACTACAAAGCAATGTTGTGATACGCAAGTCTCCATTTTGTTTGCATCATGTGTATAAAGGTTATTTGATGTCCATACAGCATCATTAGAGTTCTTTAGCCGATTTTCTGTGGAGGCCTCACACATAAAGGCTAAAAAAATATGGTGACATGGTTCTACAAGACGTTTTAAAGGTACCCTATGCCCCTGAAGGTTTGACCACTAGTATCATAATGGAGTGATTACTTTATAGATCATAAATGCACACGCCAGATCACTTAGGTGAAGTGATACAATTCTATTGCAGCTTTGTATGAAAAGAATACAAATCTTAAGGTGTCATGGTTCTGTTGTATCTTTTTGAGCTTTTATTTTGAAGTCATTTTCTGTCCCATGCCATGCTCACCAGCCCCAGCTTTACTCAGCCCCTGATTGACCTATATTACATACAGCTGTTGCACATTATCCAGCCTGGCTTGCCTTTAAATCACCTCTCCTCCCTCAGCTCATTGTCAGTGGTATAATTCTTCATTATGATACTTGGCAGAGTAGAAGAGAGGAAGGCAGGGAATGAGTGCTGATCACCTGGGACATCTGGATAGGATATAGAGATGAGAGCCTTTAGGTTTCTGACAATGTGGTTTGATTCAAGACTGACCTGGAATGAACATATTAACAGAATTCATACTAAATGTCAGGCATTAAATATTATGAAATGTCTTACTGGAGCAGAATGAGGGCAAGCAGGCGTGCATTAAAAATAGATATGTGGCACTCATAAGGCCAGTGTTAGACTATGGGTGCCCCTGTCTATAAAAACAATATTGCAGAAATTGGAAATTATACAGACTAAAGGCATTAAGAACAAGTTGTAGTGCTTTGACAACATCACTAGTTAATGCGATTCGGGTCGAGATGGGAGAAATGCCATTTAACTTGAGATGAAAACAACTAATGATGAATTACTGGGAAAACCTTAAAGGACACACATAGGAACATCCAACAAATAAAGTACTCCTTCCTTGTTGGGAGAGCCAAAGAACAAGAAGCAGGTATTTTGGATGGGATAGTGGTGTTGTGGCTAGAGAAAGGGGATTGAATGTCAGATTGAATGAATACTCCACCGTGTCAGATGGCAGACCATACAGGTAACTTCAACAGATATGTGATAACAAGCAGCTGAAATGAGTTTCCATTGTAGACCCCAAGAAATTATATATCTCATCTGGCCTGAGAACACCTCGGAACCCCACCAGAGCAGCTGGAAAACATTGCAGGGGAGAGGAACATCTCGACTACCTTATTGAACCTGCTGCCACCACGACCCAATCTCAGATAAGTAGCAGAAAATTGATTGACAGGATAGAGGACTAGAGACTTCAAAAACACAGAGCAAACAGGTGAGTAACCACAAGAGGTTTCTCTGAAGATATTCCTTTCTTCAATGCACATACCTATAGTCAAAAGAACAAAAACTCAGGGAGGACAAACCAAAGAGACAGTTTACTAGACAACTAATTAATCAAGACATCAGAGCAGAACCCAGTGTAGCTAAACAAGGTGGTAGTCAGAGACGGACAGGTCAGGTTGAAGCAAACAAATCAGATAAGTGGATGGAACGTTCTGCAGAAACACCAAAAGAAGATCCGTGACTGGCTCAGAAGGCAGGACAGGTGAAATAATCAATGACAATTAGGCACAGGTGCAGGCAATCAAGGGCACACCCACAATCTGTGCTGAGCCAGAGACAAAAAAGGAATCGGAACAACTAATCTGCCTTGGTCAACAGGAAGTTGGACAGCAGCCATGACAACCTAAGCTTTATCAAAAAGCAAAGTCTTAAGTCCTTCTGAACTGAGACTGGGAGCTGGTTCCACAGGAGAGGAGCTTGATAGCTAAAGGCTCTGCCTCCCATTCTACTTTTGTGGACTCTAGGAACCACAACCACTCTGAAGGGCACTGCGCACAGGCTACCTGTGACAAGCCTTAAAACACCCACACACATTATTTTCAGTGAAAGCCCACACATCAGTGAACTGATGCACATCGTTGTGGGTTGAAGTGTGACTTTAATTCAGGATATGCTATTGTCTTATTTTCTGGTCATCAACATGCATCAAAAGCATAAAATACTGAAGTACTCAGCTATTTCAGTAGTCCTACACCGACTTTGTGTTATTCCCGATGTCTGTTATGGAATTCATGTGATGTGTGTCACATGACAAGCTGCTAGAGACTTGCTTTATGTGTGATTCAAAGGACATATCCTGGTCAAAAATGACTCCAAGGTTCCTCACAGCAGAACTGGAGGCCAGTGCCATGTCATCTAGAGTAGCTATATGGTTAGACAGCAGATTTCTAAGGTTTTCAGGCCCAAGTACAATAACTTCAGTTTTGTCAGAGTTTAGAAGTAAGAAATTACAGGTCATCCAGGCCTTAACTCAGAGAGATCTATGAGAGGGAAGAAGTCTAAATCTAAACAATAGAAACAGATGTTTCTAGAACTGCTGTATGGGATGAAACCTACACTATGTGAGAGTTGTAGGAAAGTCTGAGAATTCAGTTCAAAACTCTGAATAAGGTGGAGTTAGCTGGTATACAGTAAGAAATAGAACTGGCTTTTGAGTTTTCCAGTTTGGGTGTGAGAGACTCAGGGTATGTTAAATAAACACTCCTTGGGTTCCACATCTCCCAAATGAGCATATTCACTTCTAATGCCACTACTGACTGTGGCATCATTACTGATTACATGCTTTTATTATTTCAACCTTTATCACAGCTTGAAGAAAAGTTCTTTTAAATGGATGTCATAACATAAAAAAGGCTTTAGAAGAAACCTTTGCAGCAGCTGTGAAAACTGTACTTTCCAGAAGATGGCAGTGTTTGACATTAAATGGAGATGCCAGTTATCAGACATGTCTTTGTGCCTACAATAGAACAATTGACATGGGGCACATGAGGTGGACTGTTGCTGCTTTCAGGGTCCCTTGAAGTCATGACTATAACATGTACAAATATTTTTTACTTTTAAAATCAGGTGCCACAGAACTAACTTGTTCAGCATATATTAAGAGAATAATAGAGTGCCCCTTTGTCAAACTGAGGTGTGAAGTCAAGATTTATGACATGATGTATGCCTTTTTGGCTATATTAATTTAATATTTATTTAATTACCAAGCTTCTGAAAAGAGAATTTATACATTTTTTACACTAATAGTTATTTAGAGAGAAAGCCCTGAACTAATCAACATGTGGGTGGGGGGCACCTGCTTTTCCTTAATTATATTATTTAGAGAGAAACATTAAGCTTTACATCTATCAATCTTCTGTTTGTCGATATTTACACTGAATTCTAAATTGTGACATACAAAAGCAATCAGTAGCAATAATGATATTGGGCTGGGTGGTATAGTGTTGCAGGGGTTAGTGGTTTGAGCCCTGGTAGACCTGGTGCCTTGGTGTGTGGGGTCTGCATGTTCTCCCTGTATCTGCGTGGGTTCTCTCCGGATACTCCGGAATCTTTTCTGACATGTGAACTCGGCTTTAGTACATTTATAACTGCTTTAAGTTAAATGTACAGGCAGTTTCTGAAGTTGTGTTGGAACCAATGAACTCAATCCTTGACATGTGTAAGCTCTTGAATTCTTATCTTAACTGAGTTTGCATGCTTGACAGGCCTGCAGCCATGAAGCTCCTAACATTTACAAAAGTACAAGTTGCATGGTGTTTCTGCTTTCAAAATAAAAGCACATTTCTTAATGCTTTGGGGGTAAGTAATGTCATATGTACCTACTGCCACTGGGACAATTATGATAAATCAACATCAGTTTCATTTACAGTGATGTTTTGAATATAGTACATTATTTATTTCCACTATAGTTCTTTGGTACCTATATTAGCCTACATGATGTGCATTATGTGTAGGCCTGACAGTGACAACAACTGGTGTCATTTCTAATTTTAGAAATCAGCCTTCTTAACAGCTACAGATGCTTTTAGAAAACCAAGACTTTTACATAAAGGACTTCCCAGAATGCAAACCCTCAAATTAGCCTTCCATACGGCTGCATCTTAAGGTATTTTAGTCCTAACATTATTATGTAACAATTATTGTAACAACTATTGTCATTTGTGATGCAGGAGGAGAATGTAATTTTTATGCTTGGGCAGATAAATGTTTGCCACTGTAGCTTTAAAATATGGGCCTCAGCCCAACTACGAATCTTCTGTTTTCACATTATTTAACCTGCTCAAATTCCATACTTCACCTTCCGCTTTTTGTTACCCGTCCATTTTCCCTCTGTCCTTCTATTGCTGCTGGGGTCTGCCAGTGATCGAGAGCAGCATGAACCTCCCTAACCTTTCCCAAAAGCATCAAGTGCACAAGCAACCAAGTATACACAAGCATTCCCTATCCTTAGATTTCATTCATTCAAATTTCCATTTGTACTTAGCAAGGGCAGGGCCCTGCTAGTGACCTGAATGGAGAAGGCCTATCATAGAAATCTTCTAAACTTAGAGATGTTGCCATCCTCATTATATTGAGGCACAGAGCAATGTATGAGTTCATATAGTAAGAAAGCACCTTGGCTTGTCTGATGGCTTAGCAAAGAACACACATTCCTGGATGTTTTATGCATGTAATACTTCTTCACTGATTTTTCAGGCAATATATGGTGACATAAAATGATAGAGTTTTTCTCTCTATATAGCTCACTGCTTGTCCCTCCTGCAGTCAAATCTCATCGCTGTTATTACTCGGAAATATTGTGTGGCTCCTATTCTGAAAAGTCACAGAGGAAGCATCATCTTGGTCGAGCATGGTTCGTATAGCAGTCTTGACTTCAGAGAGGAGTGCGGCTGTGCGGCTCGTCCGGCGCTCAGCAGTGGAGCGACGGTTGGCGCTGTGGTGGCTGCGTCTCCTCACCCTCCCACGTCCCGCTTTCTCTCTGCCGATGCTCCCGGCCGCCATCACTCCCCGTTCTCTCACACCTCCGCTGAATGCTCGTGTTTTCACCGGGGCGTCCATGTCAACATTTCCTTGCTTCTAAAAACAATTCGTACAGTCTGGACTCCATAAGACACCAAGTAGTACTATTATCATCCGTTTCTGAATGACGGGCGGTCGGTTCGACTTTGACGATGGTGGCACCTACTGCGGAGGCTGGGAGGACGGTAAAGCCCATGGCCACGGTGTGTGCACCGGACCCAAGGGCCAGGGTGAGTACTCGGGCTCATGGGCCAACGGTTTCGAGGTGGTCGGAGTTTACACCTGGCCCAGCGGCAACGTGTATAAGGGCTACTGGGCGCAAGGGAAACGGCACGGACTCGGCGTAGAAACTAAAGGGAGGTGGATTTACCGGGGAGAGTGGGCTCACGGGTTCAAGGGTCGTTATGGAGTCCGACAGAGCCTGAACACACCAGCCAGGTACGAGGGCACCTGGAATAACGGGCTGCAGGACGGATATGGCGTGGAGACCTACGGTGATGGAGGTGAGAGGGGTGCATCGTGGGGGACCGGGGCTGATGCGAGTAAACGTTTGTCACGGCTGGAACATGTTCTTCTGTTACACATTGTCGAAAAACAGTCTACAATGGCCAGTGACTACATTACGACCCCAAATGCTTCATAACACACCGCGCGCGCGCGCGCACAGCCTCCCTCAGGTGTCTAGATTAATTACAGCACACTGTGATATAGGCCTACCAGTGGCAGAGGAGGTAGGCTACTCAGGTCTTTAATTTAAGTGAAATTTAATCATTTTACTTTTGCAAAAATACAAACATATTAGAAAGAGTGCCCACACGTTTGACTGGTAGTGTATATTATATTATTGGATTATAATTCCTGTTCTTCTTATTGTGTTCATCACTTTAATGCTGCAACTGGTAAAGGTGGAGCTGATGTTAAATACTTTATATTCTTATAATTTTCACTTATGTTGCTACTTAATTGTTGTGCCTCAGGGCCTTGGAAACACTTGCTGTGGATCTTAATTTTGATTACAATTAAACTTAAATTACATTATGACCAAACACAGTATAGTGAATAATAAATGACTGTGGATCCAGCATAAGTTTGGATGCTTATCAAGCAGATCCACAAAATTCCAGTGGGACAGTGTGTAGTTTGTTCCAGCTCTAATGTCTGTGTGCTGGTTTTCTACCAGTGTGTGGAATTAGTATGCTGTTCTGTGAATGATCGTAGTGGAAACATTGCCATCCAATGTTATCTACTTGGTCACTTTTAAGAAGAAGATAAGACTTTGTTGATCAGTTAATTGTTTGTATACCACATTGTTCTTATGGTCACCCTGTATGGCAAAAGTAATCAATGGTATATTTATAGACTGCTAATTCTAATATTGCACTTTATTTAGGCTAGACAAAGTTCTTTTGGCTTTTTGTGTGAGACAAGTTGATGGTTTTATAAGTCTCGCTTATTGTTAATGACATCAGCACTGCAGTGATGGTTGCGCACTGCTTTAGGTAAAAAAGTGTTTTTTTTTCTTCACACTGAGAAAATATACTTTTTTCTACTGTCACAGATTTTCATACACTTCATGCCATGGTGGTAGATAGGGGTGTACGATATTGCTATCTAGGTTTTTTCTGGGATTTTTTTGATAACTATCAGCAGAAGATATCTTGCATTCTTCAAAAACATGTTTGATTAAGACTTGTAGTAGCTCAAAGAGAGATTACATACTGTTTTACCTAAAATGTAATATAATCATCGTCATCAGTGTCATCAATTTCATTGTTTAGTGCTCTATAGCCTAGTAGTAAAGAGGAGATTGTCCCAGAAGTGCTTTTTCTCCATTTGTTGTGAACCACATGATGCAAGTCTCTCTCTTTGAATTTCATCGCACATACTGTATATCCACAGCTTATGATAAGATCATTTAAAACAATTTGCAGTTTCTTTCTATTAAGTTGCATTGAAAACAGAAGTGGTGCCACCAAATCTGGAACTGGTGGTATCTTCTGAGAGACTGTGGTACCAATGCTACCAGTATGAAATATTAGTCTGGAGCCTTGTAGACAACATTAATTAAACTGGAAGATCTTTCTTGACCTTGGTAATAGTACTTTTATATATTTGTTTTAATTCAAGGTCCACTGACTGTCTAACTAATGTTTTAGTTTTTGTCGACTGATTAGGTTAGCTCAGTTGCCAAGGAGACAGCTGATCTTAACTGAATTGTAATATGAAGCACCATAATAGCAGGACATAAACTAGAACTAGAACACATTTATTTTCCCTTCATCTGTATTTTATTACGAATTCCTCAGCAGCATTTTCTCTCAATTAAAAATCCATGCTTTAATTCCCATAGATAACATTAGTGTATTCCTCCTTCTGTAGCAGTAAAGGGTTTGTGGAGCTACTTTACCCCACTACTGGTTATATGAAACCATTTCTGTGTCCCAGCCCAGGGGCCTCTCTCTCTCCTACTCTCTATCTTTATCTCTGCCCTGAACTTTGATGTGGCAGAAATTAATTCAGCTTACTTCATCAAATTATTCTTAGTCAGTGCATTAGGATTTTGCCTGTAGGACTGTAATGATTTTTGGTTCAACTGGTCATTTAAAAAAATGCAGTGCCAGAGCCATGTAATATGTTTACTACAGTACAGGTAGAGTGGGTACATCCCAGTTCCCTTATTTGATTGCTTCTTGTTCTATTCTCGACCTGGAAGCCATTCCTGTCTGCTATCTTTTTTTAATTCCTACATTTAAATAGGTAGTCTCATTGAGATCATTATCCCTTTTTCAAGTGAGACCTGGCTACAAGATTAAACATATACATTTTAAATATGACACAAAAGATTTACACCCACAATTACAACAGTTTTCCATTAAGAGAAACAATTTCATGTGAACTATTGTGAGGCTATGGCCATCATAACGTGGCTTGAGGACAGTTCTACCCAGAATGTCTAATACATGCGTCTGGTCCACAAGTAGACTACTATTGGCTCATGTACTTTCCCTGGCTGAGTTATTGCAAAGAAAGGAATGAGATGTATTGTATACTGCTCTCAGTGTGGCCCTACATTTGTGGAGAATACTAAAGATGTTCTCACACTAGGCATGGTTGCCACGTATTTGTGTCTGAGCACATTTGTGCACACTTGACGTCATCACGATGCAACTTAAGAGAAGCACTCTGGCATAGCACATAGTGTTGGTGTTTCATGCACGGGCACAGATAGCTA
>NW_018128103.1:152535-165916 GCF_001952655.1 Monopterus albus | reverse complement strand
TGTATAGTGGTGTCAGTGTGTGTACTGTGCCCTAGTCCAGCTGAATGCTGAGCCGTGCCTGGGCATGGCATGGGGCGATCACAATTGTCAAATGAACTCTGAATTCAGGTGATGATTGGGTATTTCAGATGAGGGATCGGAGAAAAGGACATCTTGTAGATTTTTGATGATGTGTACATGTATACCCTTTTTTCCCTATGGTAGCCTACTACCCAGAGTGCAAATTACACCATGCTGCTTGTAGGGTCTTATTTCCACCAAGGGGTGCAGGTTTTACTAGTACAGATGCTACTGCTACAGTCAAGTCATTGAGATACAGAATAATGAGGCTACACAGAAGTGCAGGAAACACATGAAAGCAGCTCATGAGCCATAATAAATCGAAAAATACCCTGTTGGTCAGCCTGTGCAATCCCCTAGAGTCCAGTGAACACTCTTCTAGTTAAAAGTGGAAAGCTGGGACCTCGGCTCACGGTGGGCTGTGGTGTGGAGCATCGAAATGTGACAAAAGTAGAATGAAATAAATGCCATCGCATGACACTGATGAAAGTTTCCCCAACCGGTTGAGACTCTCTCTCTCCCTCTCTAGGTCTATATATAGGTCCCTGAGCAGATGTGTTCATTGACAGCTCCAAAGAGGTTAAGGTCAACCAAAAGAAAAACACCATAACTTTTAGCCATTTGACTTTGTAAGGTCGTTGAACAGTGGTGTTGTCATTATTTCTCCTGTTGCTGTTGGTCATAACACCGTTCTGATGACACATTATATAGTGTTGTGCTGCCAGAGCTCGATTAACCTTGTCCATAAATAGCCTATATTATGGCCTTATTTTTGTTGATTTTGCCCATAAAATGTGATGTCTTATCTGTGCCATGTTGTTGTATAGTTGTCTTTGTACTCACGCAAGTGCACAGAACTAACTTGGGACAATGGACTTGCAAGACAGCCGACCAAATTTCAGACGTGCCAGAAATCCATCCTGTCCTCTGGGAGCTAGATCATTGGTCATTCAGGTGATTGATGGTACAGAGAGATCTCCAGTCAGTTGTTTGATTAGCTTGGTGATGCTGTCACACACCAATCACTAAATGTTTGTCTAAATATTGATAGCTTATATTTCATCTTGAGATCAAATCACCTCTGTTAGTTTTCAGTGCGTTTAACTCGTTGTTTTTACATTCATTCAGATATATTGCCTTTAAACATTCATTCAGCTTAGGTGGTCCACAAAAACACTTAGCCACTGCGCCTAAGCCTTTCTATGCTAGAGAAAACCCAGATTTACACTCCCAGGTATTACTAATTGCATATAGAATCAGCTTGAGAGAATCTGGGCCTCTGTCTGTATTGGCTACATGGGTTGAGATTTATGGGAAGCAAACATGCCAGTGTGCACTGTCACTATATTCATCCAAGACTCTTATAAATGAATCCTATGCTATATGATTTTCACTACGTGTAAGCTGAATTTTCCACATAGGTGCTGTTTTTAAAAATTGTAAATCATATTTAGATCATTTGAGAACCTTTTAGAATAGAGGCTGCTGACTCTTTTTTCTTCTTACATTTTTATAGTAGCCAGTTCAGAGTCAGTCAGCCATGGTGGGAGGTGGCTTATTTGACATAGCAAGATAGGTGCTTGGAGTTATGTTTGGGCATCCAGCAGACTTCCCAGTGTCTCAAGTTACTTCCATCATTCAAAATAGCACATTCTCACATTCTCCAGCTAAAGCCATCAAGGCCAGAGCCTGAGCTCCCCTAACCAGGCCTTGAGGCTGTTTTATCAACTACTAATCTAATGCTCACTGGTGGTGGTTTTAGAATCATAACTCTTAATGACAATGTCAAAATACCTTTCAAACTCAGGCACAGACAGACAAACATACAGGTGACTCTGGGTGTGTTCTCTTGTTAGTAAGTGGTATTAGTTTCAAGGGAAGTTCCAGAGATTGCAGGACTTTGTTAAAGCAGACAATGGAAATACAAGGTATAGATAGTCACTTTTGTATAATTTCAAAGCAATAGCGCAAGTCATCCAGGCCTTTGTCTTTAAGCCATGCTTGAAGTTTGACCAACTGATCTGATTCATCTGGGTTCATAAATAAATATAACAGAGTATCATTTGTGAAGCAATGTAATTTTATGACATTTTCCTAATAATATTGGCTAAAGGAAGTATGTATAAAGAAAAGAGAATGGGGCCTAACACAGAGCCCTGTGGAACGACCTAACTAACTTTAGTCTGCACAGAGGATTCATCATTAACATGAACAAATGAGAGCCTTTCTGACAAATAAAATTTGAAACAACTTTTAGAGTTTAGAAGAAATTACGAGTCATCCAGGTCTTTGTCTTTAAGACATGCTTGATGTTTGACCAACTGATCTGATTCATCTGGGTTCATAGATAAATATAACTGAGTATCATCTGCACAGCAATGGAAACGTATGCCGTCAAAACTTGGTTTTAGGGTTCAGGTTAGGTATTGGGTGTTAGGGTTATGATAATAATAATAATAGTTTATTTATATAGCACTTTACAACTCCGCAGGAGCACAAAGTGCTTCACAAAAGGACACTAATACAAGACAATACTAAAACAATAGTCAAGATCATTAACATGAACAAATTTGAATCTATCTGATAAATGAGATTTGAACCAACTTAGTGCAGTTCATTTAATCCCAAAAACATGTTCAAGTCTTGGTAATAAGATGCTGTGATCAGTGGTGTCAAAAGCAGCAGTGAGATCTAAAAGGACAAGTATGGAGATGAGTCCTTTGTCTGATCAGGTCAGCTGGTCAAACTTCAAGCATGTCTTAAAGACATAAAGGCCTGGATGACCTGCAACTTCTTACTTCTAAACACTGACAAAACTGAAGTCATTGTGCTTGGGCCTGAAAATGTTAGAAATCTGCTATCTAATCATGTCGTTACTTTAGATGACATAGCTCTCGCCTCCAGTACTACTTTGAGGAACCTGGGTCAAGAGTAGGCTTTTTGAGTAGAGGTTTAATTACAGCAGCCTTAAAAGACTGTGAAACATAACATGTTAATAGAGAAAGGTTAATCAGATTTAATACGGACGTGTTAATTAGGGGCCAGACGTCGTTGAGCAGCCTGGTCGGGATGGGGTCTAAGAGACATTTTGATGATTTAGATGAAGCAATTGTTGAGGTCAACTCAGAGAGATCAATGGGAGAGAAGTAGTCTAAGTATAAATGAGGTCTGACAGATGTTTCTAAAGCCATTGTACTTGATGGCATGCCTGTAAGAGTTGTGGGAATTATTTGATTAATTTTTTCTCTAATAGTTGTGATTTTATTTGTAAAGAAGCTCATGAAGTCATTGCTGCTGAGATCTAAGGGAATGTTAAGCTCAACAGCACTGTGGCTCTTTGTCAGCCTGGCTACAGTGCTGAAAAGAAACCTGGGGTTGTTCTTATTTTCCTCTATCAGTGATGAATAAAATTTGGTTCTGGGACTATGAAGGGCTTTCTTATATGTTATTAAACTATCTTTCCAGGTTAGGAAAAACTCTTCTGACTTAGTGCAGCACCACCTCTTTTCCAGTTTTCATGATGCCTCCTTTAGGGAGCAGAGCTGCGAGCTCTATCACGGGGCCTCCTCTGTTTCACTGCCTTCTTTTTCAGAGGGGCAACAGTATCAAGTGTTCTACACAGAGAGGCTGCAGTGCTATCAACAAGATTATGGACTTGTGTTGATATGATCATAAAGATGACTCAAAAGATTTGAAGTGTTGCCTCCTTTCACAGCAATTTGTTTTCTGCTTGTTCTGCGGACAGGGTAACCACCTTCAATTAAGAGTCCATCAGGACTGTTGTAAAAAACAAAATATGCCCACACTTTGGACTTAGTGTTCTTAGATGGATGAAAATTCTCCAGAGGTTGTCACTCAGTTTTTCATTGCATTTCGCTATATTTTCACTGACCCAAACAAACCCATATTGCATACTGTGCTTGTGCCCGAGAACCTCAAACTATCTTTGGTTGATTCTGGACAGCAAGCTCGAAAATTCTCGGGGAGAATAGAAGGGTTTGCAGTTGATCTTTAAGAATTTCTAAGTCTGTGTTACATGTCCTCTGTAGCACCATGTCCTCTGTTGACCAGTCACAGTTCTGTTGTCTCTTTGTAGTATCTCTGAAGCCCTGATGAGTAGATGCAGTTTTGCGGAGACACACAGCAGCTATAGTGTAACCCTTTAACACAGAACTGTAAATCTAGCTCTACTGGCTTAAATCCTATTTCACTGTCTCTTGACAGTGTCTATTTGTATTATTATTGTTAAAGTTAAGAAACTATATAATGTATTAAATATAATAAATGTGTTTTTGCTGAAGTGGTTCACAGAAATGAGTGAAGCGGCCAGTAAAAATTCAAGCTTGCTAAGTTCAGGGTTACAACTAACAGTTCTCTTCCTTATCACTTACTCATTAACCTAAAAAAAAGTGATAAAACATGACCACTGCAGTTTCCTAGAGCCCCAGGTAATATCAGCCCATGTCATCTTCTCTTAGACTAACAGCCCAAGTACATACTGTATATATGCTACTGTGTTGTAATATGTTTTGTCAAAAGTTTTTTGTTAGAGTTTAGATCTTGTTGCATGTCACTGAGCCGTCTAACGCAGGGAACACAAAACTATGTTTCATGTGCGCTTATGTTCAGTGACGTCTGGAATGACTGTAGTAATTCTGTTATTGTATGATAAATTTTTATCTACTTATTCCTCTCTCTCTTTCTGTCAGATTTTTTTTTGTATTTAACAGTCCACTCACTTGCTCTTTGCCGTTCCTCCCTCTTTAGGTACATATCAGGGTCAGTGGACCGGTGGCATGCGTCATGGCTACGGTGTACGTCAAAGTGTCCCATATGGTATGGCCTCTGTCATCCGCTCACCTCTACGGACCTCCCTGGCTTCTCTCCGCAGTGAACAAAGTAATGGCACAGTACTACATGATAACCTGTCTGATAGCCCTGCCGGCACACGCGGTGGCTTTGTGCTCAACTTCCACTCCAATGGAGAGGGTTCAGAGAGGAAGAAGGGTCTTTTTCGACGTGGCTCCCTCTTTGGTAGCCTTCAGCGACTGCGCAAATCAGACTCGCGCTCATCAATTTCCAGTAAGCGCAGCTCAGCACACAGTGATACCACCATGAGCCGCATCAGTTCCAGTGACGCCAACTCAACCATCAGCTTTGGAGATGGAGAGCCAGGTGATGACTACCTGCCTCTGGAGGACAATGTGGATGCCACCACCACTGAGTCCTACATGGGTGAGTGGAAGAACGATAAGCGCAGCGGCTTCGGTGTCTCTGAGCGCTCCAATGGCATGAAGTATGAAGGCGAGTGGTTGAACAATAAACGCCATGGCTACGGCTGCACAATCTTTCCAGATGGCACCAAGGAAGAAGGGAAGTACAAGAACAACGTGCTGGCCCGGGGCATCAGGAAGCAGCTGATCCCGCTGAAGAACACCAAGACTAAACAGAAGGCGGATCGAGCCATTGAGGGAGCAGTGAGAGCTGCAGCTATTGCCAGAACCAAAGTGGAGATTGCCATCTCCAGGTAAAGTGTCGTGTTTAAGAATCTCAGAAACCTAAAAATCACTATATGTCCCTTTTTTTCTAATGCCTTCAACTAAGTATTTGGGCCATATTCTGCCAATATAATTAATAGGGTGCTGTGGAGCATGGACAGAGAATGAAGGGTGAGCGTAATGGGGATGGCTTGAAGAGATCCCTGGCTGGATTGTTTTTGTACTATCACCATGTTCCCCCAGTCTCAACTGTTTTGTTCTGTCCACTGTCATTATATAGAAATGACAACCAAAACTATGAAAGACCGAAGTTGTAATGAACCAAAATAGAAGTATATTAAGTGGAGATTACTTGGTCTACTAAAATGTAGGCAGGTTCTTGATAATGCTTTCCTTTAATTTTTTCCCCATTGTGGATAATAGTTTATATCTTTACCCCTCTGTGGAGTGCTCTTGCCTGGTGAACAGCAGCTGGTCTGAGATTTATTGTGAGGTGCTGATGTAGTAGAGTTCTAGGCATTCAGCGTGTCCCTCTCTGCCGCGACAAGTGGCCACTTTCACCACGACTTTCATCATTTGTCCCACATCCTGCATGTGTTACAGCATAACGTCTATAGGTGGCGCTCAGCCTACACTCAAAGGTACAGCACCCCATGCACACACAAACCATCGCCCATTGGCTGCAATATGAATGCCTACTTATAAGTAAAGAAAAAGCCCTGTGGTTAGGCTTCATTTTAAACCGTGATTATATTGTGTGTGGATTGTGATGTTAGTTTAATATTTTGTAGACTTTCCTTCAGACTAATGAGCCAACCCTTGCTCTTATAAAAACCATGCTCCTAGAGTATGCAACTAAACTGCAAATGCAGATGAGTTTTGAAGGGAACATATGTGATTGTTGGATGTATAACGTAGCGCTGCAGCATTTTTTAGCCACACCTCCCCATATAGACTTCTTAGGCCACCATGTCTCCTAAAACATTTCTATGGAACTCTTTTTTTAGGGAGCATTTAATTGTTGGATATTATTCCGATGTAACATCTTATTGAATGAATGAAGCCCTGAATGTCTCTATGGACACAGTAGGTAACTGTAACTATTTGGAGTGAACAGCGAAGCTGCGAAACAAAGCTCTGGTACTTTAGATGCTTGAGTTCAAGTCTACTTTGCATTTTGGTTGACCCACTGCTAGGGTTCTTGATCAAGTGGGGGCAGTGTCAGTCACTGAGAAATGACACCTAACTCATGGTATTATATGGTGTTACCGGCGTGCAGCATGGAGCCCTCGGTCCTGAGCTTTATTTTAACCCCTCATCAGAAAAACAAGTGAAAGACTCAATTTCCAAATCTTTCTGCAATGAAATTACAAATAAAAAGCAACAGCTACCAGATGTAAGGATGTTCTCTCAGCCCAATATTTCAGCCAATCATATGTCTCGATGAGCCGACTCTGTTGAAGGCAGAGCTCAGTCAAGGCTGCACATTTACTCTGCTGGTAGTTGTTATATTTAACTGCATAGTTTATTTACCATGCTGGTCATTTTAATAATTATTCATGTAATCTATTTGTCTTCATTTTTTGATGGTGTGATTATGTGTAGGCTGTGTTCATGGACCTGCAAGGTGTGAACTACAGTGGAAAATGAAATGTAGTGTGTGACAATACGAGACGTGAAAGGGCTGTAACAGCGTGTGTGATCACTCTGCTGATGGGAGGCTGCCACAGACAAATACCATCATTGCTGCACTGTTTCATTTTTCAGTTGTCAAATTATCTTAATTTAGTATCACTTTCATTCCTGATGTTATAGCAGTATTGTGATGGGAGATGTGAGCGCACCTCTGAGATCATGTGTACATGTGTTCTGGTATTTCTGTGCAAAAGCAACTTGGTTTATACACGTCTCACAAACTCACGCTTGTGAGACTTTTTTTTGTAACAAAATAAAGTATTACATGATAGTTTAAGGATTTCCTTGAATGGCCATAAATCCAGGCCCTTGCGCGTTCATGTGAGTTTGCCTGACATCCACTGGTGCCCCCACCATATTGGCAAAATGTTATATTGCCTTGTTTGTTATCTACATTTTCAATAAAGCTTATAAAAAAAAAACATCTGGTGCCATGGTAAAAGCAGAATTTTGTGACTGTGCCCAGTTTTGTGGATATATTTTCCCTCCTGCTGCTGCACTGTGACCACTGTGATGTGGAGAAAAATACAGGGCCTGAGGTTACTACATGTCTGGGAATGTTCCTGTACAGGGGTACAGGGACTCACTCTTTTACCTGACCGGGTCTAACCTACAAGCAGCCGGCCAGTGAATCCCCCCGCAGCGGTGAATGATCAGCTGATCAATGCTGGATTCCCCTTGAGCACAGTACCTGTGGCTTGAGGCCAGCATGTCTGCTGCATGTGATGTGTTGCAGTTTAACGAGCGGATTAATGATCCATGATGTTATTGCCGGTGGTACACCACCTGTTGGAATTAAGTTCACTGCTTTGGGACCGTACTGTATGTGGTAGTGTGGGGGAAGACACAGTGACCACCACTTGGATTTACTGACCTTGGAGCTACTTGAAAGGGAGCAATGTTTCCACTACTTGGTGGTACTTAACGGTAAGTTAAAAAAAAAAACACACATTACATGTCTGTTAATGCCTTGTTTCTATAATGTTAGAGAGAATTGTTGTAAGGCTGGAGAAGTTACTACGTATTTCTGCATTATGCCAGTTAAAATATGGGGTTTCTCAATTACCTGCTTTGTTTATAGTGTTTTGCATATCTGTTTTCATTGGTATATATACCGTTGTTTACCTATCTATGAAGGAGAAATTCAAATTAATTAATGCCGCTGAGGTTGATTGTGCTGTCCACTTTTGACACAACACCAGCACATTAATGAACTGTCCTCTCCTTTTTAGGAAGAGGCTTTCTGGTTTTATCATTCTGAAATAATTACAGACTATTTGGAGTTAAGAGGGGTGCCAAGATAATCTAGAGGTACCCAAGATCAAACATTAAATGGCTGGAAATGAGCAAACTGGGGCAGCGCGGTGGGTAGCACCATTGCCTCACAGCGAGAAGGTTCCGGGTTCATGGCCTTTCTGTGCAGAGTGGATTCTCTCCAGGTGCTCCGGCTTCCTCCCACAGTCCAAAGTCATGCAGCTTAGGTTGACTGGTGACTCTAAACTGTCAGTAGGAGTGAGTGAGTGAGTGAGTGTGTGTGTGTGTGTGTGTGTGTGTGTGTGTGTGTGTGGTTTGTCTATGTGTTGGCCCTGTGATGGACCGGCGACCTGTCCAGGGTGTACCCCACCTTTTGCCTGATGCCAGCTGAGATTGGCTCCAGCCCACCCACCCCTTGAGCCCGTTCAGGACTAAGCGGTATGGAAAATGAGATGAGATGAGAGATGAGCAAACTGAGCAGCCATGGGCTGTTTAATATCTGTATGATGTATACAAACTCTAAAGTTGTGGGAGTGATTTCTTTGATTATGTGTTGCTGAACAACCACCCTGACTGTATTTGGGGATAAGAGACAAAAAGATAACAGAGGAACCTGTGCACATTCCTGTACACATGCTTGAGTACATAAAGACATGAACACACACAGGGTGTGAGTGGTGGTGGTAGAATATGGGGTATGGTATACACAGTCTTTGGAGGTTGTAGTGCAGCCAGAGCTGATGAATGCTGGTCAGAGCTCAGGAACGTTTGGAAGGGTTTCAGCTTGCGTCACTTTTCCCGTCATCTGTGCAAATGGTGGCGAGGGAGGGAAGGAGAGAGAGAGTGGGAATGAAGTGAGAAAACAGAGGGAGAGAGATCAAGAGAGTAGGTGAGTGGGCTTCAGAGAGAGAGAGACAGTGAACAAGTAGGCACATTCTTGGCTAAATAAATTGCCAGTTTGTGTGTGTGTGTGTTTGTGTTTGTGCATGTGGGTTTATGTGAGAGAGTGTGTGCTCAAGTGTAAGCATGTCTTACCTGTTTGTGTGTTTGTGCGTCAGAAGTAGTGCTTGTCTAAATAAGGCCAGGGAGGAGGATGCTTATGAACAGCTGACAGGAATACTGTCTCACACTGCCCTCACAGCCTGAGACGCACACACACTCACAGAGTCAGTGCTTTATCTGGTATATTCCTTGGTCAGTGTGGAAGAACAATCTGAACTCTGTTCATGACAGAGCTGACCTTTGGGCTAGTCGTCCCCAGTTTTGTTTCTCTTGTGGTTCTGTGTTGATTAGGTGATTTTCTAAATAGCACAACCATGACCAGTAAGATGATAAGACTGAGAGGGTAATCAATTGTAGGTGTCTTGTTATTAACCATTTGAATAGTTTAGTGGAGCACGTTTTTGCCTAATGACATTACCATGTCTGAAACAGTAACCGTAGGAACACAAGTGTTTCAAATGGTAAAATTCCTAGATTTAGATTCAGATCAAAATGTCCTTTATTATCCAACAAAGGAGGGAAATTGTTGTACAGCCAATAGTATCCATGCATTCAATAACATCAACACCATTAAAATTAAGCATGCAAGTACAACAGCAATAGTGACGATCAACCATAGTTGATACATAAAATGCTCATCAAATCAACTTCTCTAAAAAAAAAAAAAAAACAATGGCAACTGGGATAATAGTTTTTAAACAATTTGTATTGCTCACTGGCCTGTTATATCTGTGATCTGACAGCTTGAATTCTCTGTGCAAGGGGTGGTTTAGATCAGCCAGGATTGACAGAGTTTCCCTAGGATCCAGTCTTGTACAGGATAGAAATATGTTTTTAATCTGTTCCTTTTCTTCAGGGTTAAAGGATAAGATCGGTATTTTTTTTATATTAACAGCATTTTCAACTCTCCCCATACAGACTAAAACTGACAATGAATGAGTGAGTATGGAGGATGGCACTGGTGATGCAGCAGTAGCTGAGAACGTGCTGTGTAGTTTTATAAATACACCAAAACATTGTATTGTAATTTGAATGGAAAGTTAAAGTGCCAGATAGTCTAATCCTAAATAGCCTATAGCAGTCATCTTCATGGACTGTGCAAAGAAGCAGTTGATTGCAGTAGAATGAGGTGTCTCAGGAGCAGCTTTAAGCTGGTTCAAATGATTAAGCAATGGGTTTACGAAAACTAATATAGTTTTGGTTGCCCCTGAATTTTGCAATCAAGATTTCTTGAGTTGTATTGTGGCTTTTACATTTTAATTCAAAAATGAATGTAATGAATTTAACTTTTGGTTGTATAGACTATTAAAATAATTCTGCTCTGACCTCTCAAAATTTGTGTTCAACATAATACTTTATTATCTCAATGAAATCCTGAAACAAATGTGTATCTGACACAAAAAGGCAATTTATTATTTCTGCTGGTAAAAAATATGTTTGGTGAGTGGATTTTTTTTTCATTTGCCAGCCACTTTGGCTGATGAATCAGAAAGGTAATTTCAGACCCTGCTACTTCGATGACACAAATTTACAAATACTGTAACACTGTAGTGAGATCAGTAATCTTATTGAATTTGATAAAGCTTTGTCCAGATTAACCATGGTGTACGAGTGTGTTAGTTACTTGCTGGATGCTAAACTCAATGAGTCTAGATATTACATTTGTAAATTTTTGCAGAACGTCCCATGCTCGGGCCAAAGCAGAGGCTGCAGACCAGGCTGCTCAGTCAGCCGCTCAGGATTCAGAGATCGCCAGAGCTGTGGCCAGAGAGCTTTCTCCGAGCTTCCATCAGCCAGGTACTGTACCAGAAGCAAAAACACACAGTAGAGAAAGAATGATTGTTTTTATCAGTATAATATACACTGATCAGCCTTAACATACAGTGAAAAGAGTTCCATGGCTCAATGATGGCCATGTTGTCTGATCCCATAGAAGAGCTATTGTTGCACAAAGTACTGGAAAACGTAATGCTGGTTCTGATAAAAAGGTGTCAGAACACATTGCATCACAGCTTAGTCCGTATGGGGCTGCATAGCCGCAAACCAGCTGGAGTGTCCATGTTGACCCCTGTCCACCAGCAAAAGTGCCTACAATGGGCAAATGAGCATCAGAACTGGACAGTGGAAAAAGGCAGTCTGGTCTGATGAATCACATTTTCTTTTACATCATGTGGACAGCCTGGTGTACGTGCATCACTCACCTGGCGAATAGAAGACATGCACTATGGGAAGAAGACAAGCTGGCGGAGGTAGTGTGATGCTGCCATTCATGTGGATGTTACTTTGACATGTACCATCTACCTAAACAGACCAAGTACACCCCTTCATGGCAACGGTATTTCCTTTATGGCAGTGGCCTCCTTCAGCAAGATAATGTGCCCTTCCACACTGCAAAAATGGTTAAGAAATGGTTTGAGGAGAACAATGAGTTCACGGTGTTGACCTGGCCTCCAGATTCCCCAAATCTCAATACAGCTGAAACCATTACTCTGAAACTGAAAAATTGTGGTGACACAAAATTTTGCACCTCTACTAACCCATGTCTACAAGGGTCTTCAGTCAAGCTTTGCAATGACGAAACACATTGACTGCACAGAGCTGTGTGCATGACTGTTGGTCACCCTGTGTGAGCTGTTGTTCTTCATAGAGACCCTCTCACACGCAAACTACTCCAGCGCACATCAAAGATTGCTGTTTATTTAGCATCTTATTTGCTGAGTGTCCATGGGCTAACATACTCCTGTATATGCCTCCTGTATAAAGGGGCGACTGTGGTTCAGTGGTAGAACGGTCATCTCCGACCGGAGGGTTGGAGGTTTGAATCACGGTGCCTGCAGTCCACATGTCAAAGCGTCCTTGGGCAAGACACTGAACCCCCCAAGCTGCCCCCGATTGTTAGAGCTGTTGGTGTGAGTTGCCGCCACAGATAGCTGCCTCGGTTCTGTACCGGAAACAAATTCCTTGTGTGTGTAACATAGCCAAATAAAGGTGATTATCCGGATTATCCTTATCCTGCACCCTAGCTTCCTCCAACATAGCACTCAAGGTAATGTACTTTGTATGAAACACAGGAATCAAAGAAGACACTCTACTCTCTCAGCACGACTGTTTATAGTGAGAGGACACAGTAGTCAATGATTGTCAGTGCACGGTTCCAGTCACTGGAAGGAGCAGTGTTCTTATTCAGATCCAATTATCAAACAGGAGTGTGTAATCAAACTGTCCTTTATACCAGACAGTAACAACCAGTAATATCTGGCTATCTGTCAGGTATCACCTAGCTTTCTTTGGTCATATTTCTGCTGTCATTCCAGGTCCTGACTACATAAGGCAGAAGTATAATGAGCCAGTAGAGGTGAAGGAGGTTCCTGTGGAGGAGAAAAAGGAGAAATCTCCCTCAGGGAGCCCTCATTTCTACCGTAAAGGAACAACACCTAACCAGTCTCCATCTCAGAGCCCAGAACCCAGCCCTTCTCCTTCTCCCACCGCACCTAAAAAAACCTTTTTTAGCAGCAAAACTCCTGCCAGCGTCCCTCCTGCAAAGCCTGCTGGGAAAGACAACAAAACCCCGACAGCTGAGTCTTTGACAGCAGGTAACCACCAGGTCTTTCTCATGGCACATGCTTGAAGTGAAATAGATTCATATGTATGTATGGAGACTCAGGCCCCTTTCAGACATGCACCCCTAGCCAGGAATTTGCCAGCTACACTGTGTGCACAATTATTAGGCAAGTTGTATTTTTGAGGATTAATTTTGTTATTGCACAACTACAGTGCTCTTGGTCAATCCAAAATGTTAACAAACCCTCAAACCTGAACATTTAAGTAGTAAAAGTGAAGTTTTGGCTTTCTTAAGAGAAGATCTACATGTG
>NW_018128103.1:114396-152517 GCF_001952655.1 Monopterus albus | reverse complement strand
GATAACAGTCACACAAGCCTTCCATTCACAGAGTCAGTCAGTTTTTTGATCTGGTCAGAATCAACTTTTTGTGCAGCCGCAACCACAGCCTCCCAGAGACTGTTCAGAGAGGTGTACTGTTTACCTTCACTGTAAATTTCCTGCTTAAGAAGGGCCCAAAGGTTCTCAATAGGGTTTAAGTCAGGTGAAGAAGGGGGCCATGTCATTAGTTTTTCATCTTTAAGGCCTTTACTGGCCAGCCACGCAGTGGAGTACTTTGATGCATGTGATGGAGCGTTGTCTTGCATAAAAATCAAAGTCTTCTTGAAAGATGCAGACTTTTTCCTGTACCACTGCTTGAAGAAAGTGTCTTCTAAAAATTGGCAGTAGGTCTGAGAGTTGATTTTGAGTTCATTTTCAACCCGAAAAGGTCCAACTAGCTCATCTTTAATAATACCAGCCCATACCAGTACCCCACCTCCACCTTGCTGGCGTCTGAGTCGAAGTGGAGCTCTGTGTCCGTTACTGATCCAACCACGGGCTCATCCATCTGGTCTGTCAAGAGTCGCTCTCATCTCATCAGTCCACAAAACCTTTGAAAAATCTGTGTTCAGATATTTCTTGGCCCATTCTTGACATTTCAACTTATGTGTCTTGTTCAGAGGTGGTCGGGTTTCAGCCTTTCTTACCTTGGCCATGTCTCTGAGAACTGAACACCTTGTACTTCTTGACACTCCAGGTAGGTTGCAGTTGTGGAATATGGCAGCACTGGAGGATAATGGGTTCCTGGTAGCTTCATATTTGATTCTTCTCAAATCTCTGGTGGTTAATTTGCGTCTTTTCTTCTCAACACGTTTCTGGCGACCCTGGTGACTATTTGCTATAAAATGTTTGATGGTTCTGTGATCACGCCCCAATATCTTAGATATTTCAAGAGTGCTGCATCCCTGTGAAAGACTTTTTACAATTTTTGACTTTTCAGAGTCAGTTAAATCTCTTTTTTGGCCCATTTTTCCAGAGGAGAACATTCTGCCTAATAATTATGCACACCATGATATAGGGTGTTGATCTCCTTAGGCCACACCCTCCCTCGTTACACTAAAACACATCACCTGATATGCATTAAGTCCAATAAGCGTTCAAGTTTATACTGCTTGGAGTTGGAAATTATGGATAAAATGATGATATGGTCAAAATACTCACTTGCCTAATAATTGTGCACACAGTGTATTTCATATCTATGCGCCATGTCTGAACAAAGCCTGCGCTGTGTAGCCGGAAAGGTGTTACTGGCAGTTCTTCGTGGTCAGACCTAGTCAAACAGCCAGCTAAATGTCTGAACTGAAGTGGCCAAATTGTTGGTAAGGGCACAGTCAAGATGACAACAGGGCTATAGCACAATGCACAACAGTTTATCTGTTTTACTGCTTTGTTCTAGCAAACACTGCTCGCTCTCTTCATTCACTCTGTAGCTCACCTAACCATTGCTCCTCTCTTTCTCTCCCTCTCTCTCTCTGGTGTATATTTCAGGTAGGCAGTGAAATTTAGGCATAAAGATAAAAAGAATGTAACATCACTCACTAGTCCAAAGTTTACTGAGAAGATACGGTTTAGCAGCATCGGCTAATACAGAATGGGTTAGCGTGGAAATCAAAGAACTGCTTATCCTCAGTGCAGACGGCAGAGGAATAGCAGTGTGTGTCTCCTGTGATGTTGGATGTCACGTGAATGTTGTGGCTTTACCCAGCTAGGTCCTGCTGTGTTTGAACAAAGCCTTCCCGAGTATTTCACGCACAGCAGCGCTTTGTCTGAATGCCAAAAAAGCAACTGCTACATGGCTACATGTCACCTGAAAATTCACAGGACAATGTCTGAAAGGGGCTTAAGAAACCAGGCTTCTTCATTATAAAAGGGCAGAATAGTCACATCATTATTAGTTAATGGTCTGCACACCATCTGTTATTCTCTATAAGCGTGGATATTATAAGCTGTTTATTCATTCCTGTTGCTCTAGTTTGCATTATGAAATGAAACACAAACAGTGTTTAAAAGGACCACAGTAGGGCCTTGTTAACAGCTGGTGATCTTTAGTTGCAACACATCATAATAAACTTGGGGTTCATGTACAATCCATGGACTGTGTAATATAGTGTAGCGCTTTTATCAAAAGTGATTTGCAGTTGCAGCTGTTCACACACACTGAGGGCAGCAAATTACCTTGCAATGTGCTGGCTTCACTATCAGGAGTGATTTGGGGTTCGGTGTCAGTTCGAGATGCAGATAAGAGATTGAATAGGGTCTAAATAGTAGACAACTCACTCTGCCTTCTGCCACAGCCAGTATACAGTATGTGTTGACTATTTGGTTAACTGATTCTCTTCACTTTTTCTTTCTTCTACCTGGCAGGCATAACAAAGGCAGCATCAAAACCTTCTCTCAGACAGGAAGTGAGGCAACAGGAGACTCCTTTGGCAGTCAAACCAGCTGTTACCACGACAGTCAGCAGTTACCCTAGCAATGGGCAGATTCACCCCCAGTACCATGGTTACTATGTCAAGGCAGATGTCAAGATTTCACCACCTGATGCACCAACTGGTATAGATGATGACCTTCACCCATCGAGCCATGCACGGATGTCGCCACAAGCAAAACAAATTTGGACGCCAGCTCTAAAATCCCCGCCAGCCCCGAGTCTTTCACCAGTTCCATCAAAAGACAGCACCAAAGCACTGGAGCCTGCCAAGCCAAAAAAACAGGAATCAACCAAAACAAAGAACCTTGCAGAAACCAAGAAATCTAGTGTGGAAATAGATCCTGAAATTGTAGAGGAGTCGGTGAGTTTGATTACGGTTCCATACATGCTTATAAGCAATTGTTGAGGTCAACTCAGAGAGATCAATGGGAGAGAAGCAGTCTAAGTATAAATGGGGTCTTACAGATGTTTCTAAAGCCATTGTACTTGATGGCATGTCTGTGAGAGCTGTGGGAATGATTTGATTATTTTTTTCTCTAATAGTTGTGATTTTATTTGTAAAGAAGCTCATGAAGTCATTGCTGCTGAGATCTAAGGGAATGTTAAGCTCAACAGCACTGTGGCTCTTTGTCAGCCTGGCTACAGTGCTGAAAAGAAACCTGGGCTTGTTCTTATTTTCCTCAATCAGTGATGAATAGTATGTGGTTCCAGCACTACAAAGGACTTTTTATATGTTATTAAACTATCTTTCCAGGATAGGAAAAACTCTTCTGACTTAGTGGAGCGCCACCTCCTTTCCAGTTTTCATGATGCCTGCTTTAGGGAGCAGAGCTGCGAGCTGTACCACGGGGCCTCCTCTGTTTCACTGCCTTCTTTTTCAGAGGGGCAACAATCAAGTGTTTTATGCAGAGAGGCTGCAGCACTATCAACAAGATTATCAACCTGTGTGGGAGTAAAGTTAAGGTGGCCTCCCTCCATTGTGTTGCCAAATGGCACTGAAGTAAATAATGATGGAATTATTTCCTTAAATTTTGTAAAAGCATTGTCAGATAGACATCTGCTGTAGTGGAATTGTTTCCCACATAGTGTGTAATCCATTCATGTAAATTCAAAAGTATACTAGTATTAATTAGTCGAAAGCTTGAGAGATGTGCCATCATGCCTCTGTCCTCTTTTGGAGGATCTTCACTCATATGTATGCATGTTAATGTAACAGGCTTCATTCAGAACACATACAACATCAGCTTTTCTTGTGTTTCCACAGGGCCCTAACTCTATCTTGGTCGCTCTTGTGATGCTGCTGAACGTAGGTCTAGCAATCATTTTCGTCCATTTCCTCACCTGACCAAATTTCAACTCGGGTAAGAATTATTATGAACTACTTTGTTCCAAAAAGTCATAACTGAAAGAATGGTATATTCAATTTATAAATTGCACGAGGTTTTGTGGATCATTTAAATCACATCAAAATCAATTGAATATTTGAAACTTTTGAATTATATGCTTTTTCATTCTGGGCCATCGCCACACTATTCACTCTAGTATTGTCTCATGAATAGATTTTTTTTCTATACCTACACTTTGATATAACATACTAGTGTGGCTCTAGCCTTAGCCATGCTTTAGCAGTTCAGCTATGCTAAATACCTGGAGCTTTGTAAATAACCCACAGCAGGCATTCATTTATAACCTCACCATTCATGTTAAGGAGTAAAGGCACATTATGCCAAAATGATAGAGTAGTGAACATTTTCGAGGTGCTACAGTATATCTGTGCCAGAGGACTCATTCTTTCTTCTAATTTTAATGTAACTACATTGGCTGCAATATAATAACAAGGAGTGTCAAATTCATGAACAATTAAAATCAGTAATGATTTCAGTTGATTTGAAGTAAAAGGGTAAAACTTGGTTGTCCTGCATTCCCCACCTAAAGAACTCATGTTAACAGAACTGTTGTAATGTTTCTAGGCTCACTCACTTGATGAAACAAGAGATTTGTTAGTATAATAGAAATGTTTGGTTTAAATGTTAGTAAGTTGTGTTTCTAAATCACTTATGATCATTATTTAAATATTCTCCCCACCAGCTGATAATACACATTAATAATGTAACTGCATGAACTAGAGCTAGCTAGTATACTGTAATTTATTAGGGAAAAATGTAACCCTGTGTGGGTGTTTAGCTTACTTGTTGATATTTTCAAACACTATGGGGGATCTGTACTAAACCTTTCGCCAATTACCATCCAGCAGGGAAAACTATTGCGGCACCACAATTTTTAAATTTAGCAGCGTATTTACCAGCACTGATGATGTAAATGAACATAGCCGTAGCTGTGTTCATTTGAATGTGCTTCAGCTGGTAAGGATGTGAGTGTCTGTGCACAAGCTGACCAAGTGGGACAGTAAACCATCTCCATTCTCTCCTTCCTGATTTTTGCATCCCTGAATGGCAAAGCCTTAAAATGCATATTGCATGAGACCGGACATGCACACGGACACTGCTTTGTCACATTTAATCTGTTTTTCCAGTGAAAACTCCCACTGCGACTCCTTAGTAAATACAAACACACGAACAGCACCTGAAAATGACCTTAGTACATATCCCCATGTTTTATTTGTATATTAAAAGAGAAAAGACATCTAGGAGGAAGGCTAACTGAAGCGTTTGCCCAATGAAACACTCTCAGGTAACGTTGGTCGGGGTTGCTGGAGTATCAGTGTTACATGAGCTCTGATACTATCTTTTGTTTGGATGTAATGCTTTGTTCCTACTGTAGATAGCTTGGTAATAAGCCAGACGTGCTGATGTGTGAAGCGTACTTTAGAGCAGATTAGCACAGTTCATTTGTTCAGTTCATTCCTTTCACTTTTGCTCTTGTATTTTTGTTTTTGGAAAGGATGGGAAAACATTTGTTCACCCTCAACTGGGAGAAACTGAGTTCCAGAAACAGATCACTTGAAGTCAGACCTGAATCAGTTACTGCAGTAACTTACTCTATGAAATAAAGTTTCAATTGGATAGTAGCCTAATAGTTTTTTACCCAAGACCTATCTTAACTCATATGATTGCTTTAATGGTCATCAGTAGCCTATAGCACAGCGTGGATTCGCCGTCAGCTCAGGATAAAATTGGTACTGTCTGCTTTTCTAACACTGTGACTCTGTGGAGATGAAGACACCTGTCAGGTTGTCAGTCAGTTCCCCTGCACCCAAACATATTGTACTGTAGGCTACGTTACTGTGATCACTGTATGCACTTAACAAATCAGTGTGAAGCTGAAGTCACATGACACACTGATGCTGTTCTTGGTTGCGTTGGAACATTCCTGTCCTGGTTGCTGATCATATCAGAGACTATGTGAATGTTTCTGAGGGAGGATGATTGTAGTGCAGCTTTAAAGACGTCAACATTGTAAAACTGGACTAAATGCAATTTAAAAGTAGTTTTTGAATTTGCATATAATCTTGTTTTAACAACATTTCAGTGACTTTCAAATTCACTACATTTAAATGTGTATTAGCTGCAACAGAGTAAGATTTAAAAATGTCTGAGTGGTGTCTAAAAATGTACAGACCTTTTAACCTTAATGCTTTTCCACCTGCAGATCACAAAACCATCATTACATGAAGTTACTGTAGACTAAAATCTAATCTAATCTAGAAATAAATGTGTGTCTTATGTGTTTGATTTCATATTCTGCTGCCAGCAGCACTTTGCCCCCATCAGCTCACAGCTGAATAAATGATTGAATGGGGTACACCGAATACAATGTAACAGTGTTTAGACCCTGTTCTCCATCTCAGGCACTTTCACTGCTGCTGCTCTGTATTTTAAAGATGACTGTGCATTATCGCACGCTAATATTTCTAGCTCCACTGGATTAAAATGGCAGCTCTGCTATTTATTTACTTGTTGCCAGGTGAATCATAGTATTAGAGCTCCATTGATAGTGGCTTTTTATAGTCAGCACCCAGACTGAACATACTCAGAGTTGAGTGAACTATCTCTCATCAGCTGTTCTGGAACTCAGAACCCAGAGTTGTCCATGTCAGTGTGGGTCACCTCACAGCTCAGGGTTAACTTCAGAGTTTGTTAAAGCTGGGGTCTGTAACTTTTATAAAGATGACTTATTGTCATATTTGCTGAAATTGTCATCATATCTTGACAGTAACACATAAGACAGATGTTCTGTGAAAACATCAGGTTCCTCTGGCTCTTCCTAGTGCCTGTATATCCGAAAAAAATCCACCGTGCCCAAATGTGAACTACCAATCAGAGCCAGGATGTGGTGCAACCCACTGTCAATCATCTCATGCACATGCAGAATCTAAAAGTAATGATGAGTGGGGGACAGGATCCTGTACAGCCAGGCCCGGAACACATTAACAAGGGAGATCAGAGCAGCAAAGCAGAGCGACTCTGAAAACCAGGTTTCAGCCAACGACCCCTCGTCTCTGTGGGGAAGCCTACAGGACATCACTAGCTACAGGAAACCAGATGACCTGAATGTGTTTAAGTGTAGGTTTGAGAAGCAGAACTCCCCCCTCACCCACCTCACCTCAGACCCAGCAGCTGCCCTCCCTATGATCACCTCCCTTTGCCCCAGCCCCCATCCCTGAGGATTTGTGAAAAGGAGGTGCAGGGCCTTTTTCAGAGTCAGAAGATCAAAAAGGCACCAGACCCAGACAGTGTGACCCCCCCTCCTGTCTGAAAGCCCGTGCCAATCAGCTGGCCCTCAGCTTAACACATACTGTATCTTCAACAGATCACTGGAGTTGTGTGAAGTCCCCTCCTGCTTCAAACCCTCCAACATGACCATGGTTCCCAAGAAACCCTCCATCAGTGAAATGAATGACTGCAGACCTGTCACTTTGACATCTGTAGCTTTTAAGGCCTTTGAGAGACTGGTGTTGGCCCATCTGAAGGCCATCACAGACCCCTTGCTGGAACCCCTGCAGTTTGCCTACTAGGCAAACAGGTCAGTGGATGATGCAGTCAACATGGCACTGCATTACATCCTGCAACACCTTGACCCCCCAGGGACCTATGCTTGGGATTTTGTGGACTTCAGCTTGGTGTTCAGCACCATCATCCCATACATCCTTCGCTCTAAACTGACCCAGCTCACTGTGCCTGCCCCCACATGTCAGTGGATCACCAGCTTTTTGACAGACAGGAAGCAGCAGGTGATGCTGGGAAAAACTACATCCAGCACCCAGACTATCAGTACAGTACTCCCCGCAGATGTTTTCACTCTACACCGAGGATCCCTGCGTTAAACTCCTGAAGGTTGTAGATAACACAATGGTCATCGGTCTTATCTGAGTTGGCCTACAGACAGGAGGTTGAACAGCTGGCCCTGTGGTGTGGTCGCAACAACCTGAAGCTGAACACACTGAAAACAGTGAAGGTGGTAGTGGCCTTTAAGAAAAGCCCCCCACCCCTCACCATACTCAGCAGCACTGTATCAGCAGTAGAGACCTTCAAGTTCCTGGGCTCCACTATCTCCCAGGACCTGAAGTGGACGTCCAACATCAGCACCATCACCAAGAAGGCACAGCAGAGGATGTGCTTTATGCACCAGCTCAGGAAGTTCGACCTGCCCCAGGAGCTGCTGATACAGTGGAATCAGAGTCTGTTCTCTGCACTTCCTTCACTGTCTGGAAGGACAGGACAGGAACAGACTTCAGCGTGCTGTTTGAACTCCTCCCCTCTGGATGGCGCTACAGGACACTGTGCACCAAGACAACAAGACACAAGGACAGTTTCTTCCCCCAGGCCATCACTCTGAAGAGTTCATCCATGGCTGTACAGAACGACAACCCTAAGTGCAATTAACTGTAAATGTAACCATTGTTTATAACAATCTCAGAGCTTTTCTGACAGTGTGTATATGTGTATATATACACCGATCGGGCATAACATTATGACCACTGGCAGGTGAAATGAATAACACTATCTGTTGCAGTGGCACCTGTCACTGTGTTGAGCAAGCTGGAAAAATGGGCAAGTGTAAGAATCTGAGTTAGCTGTTAGCTAACTAAGTAAACAAGTCTATATGAAGCCTCTGGTACCATATGTTCAGAAATGCTGTAACATAGCTGTTTTCACAAAGTTAGATTGTGTATTTCTAAACACATACATAGGTAATGAAATGAGGATGAGGTATTTGCTGAAATACAGCAAAGGTACAGTCATTGGAAAATATTTTTCTCCAGGTATGTAGAGTAAAGTTTGCAGTTTCTTCAGTGTGTAGCTCTGCAGCCATGGTTACTAATCTCGGTGTGCACGAGAACCCTCTCTGCAGGAGGCAGGGCAGAAGCTCAATGGAGAGGCAGAGGGATGGACCTGGGCTTTGTACTCTTTCAAATTCTCTACCCAAATCCATCTAGCTCTCCAAATTGCAGACCCCAGCTTTAAACCAGCTTTCTGAAATGTCCCCTGGTCATTGTGTTTTCTTTCGCATGATATATTTTTATTTGCACTTTCATAATTTTTGAAGTGTTACAACCCCCACCCCTCACCTACTGTATCTATGTACATGTACTAACTAGCTGTTTATTCCAGGTTTTCTATCTAGAGAATTGTATTTGTTTTCAAAGTAGGTCAATATACAGTATCTACAGAGTTGCAATAGGGCTGCAGACCAAGTTCCTGAACATCATTCAACATAATCCTCAACTTTTCTGACCCTGCAGCGGACTCATCCAAACTACTCCCTCACACTGCTAACTCTCCATCAGCCAAATGGGCCTTTCAAAAAATGGCGCCAGTCAGAAAAGCTGACACGGGCAAAACGAAAGACTGAAAATAGACGAGGAGGAGTAGAAGGGGAGGAAAAAGACGAGAGGAGAGGGCAGAGGAGCAGAGAGAGAGAAAGATGAAACCTCCACCACCAACCCGCCACTCAGCCCTCTCTCTGGATGGACTAAATGACTGTCTTCAGTGTCTGAGTCCAACTTGGGTGGACTGGCAATGATTTGTGACTTTAGTCAAAGTGCAGTGAAAGCTGAAGCAAGTAGTTGCAGGTTGGAAATGGACCCCTGAGCCCCAGTGTTGATTCTCTGTCAGGGTTAGAAATAACAGGAGGCCTGGAGAGTAGAATGAATATGAGTGAGTGTGAGGTCTGGCATCTATACTGCCGATAAATGCTTGTAAGTGTGTATGCTTGTCGGCCTATAGATCCATTTCCATCCAACTGTTCAGAAAATTTGGAAGTTTTGAAATGCTGCAATAAAATGCTTGTCCCTCGCCCAGCTGAGTTGCAGGGAACTTGTTTCCTAAATGATCCACCAGAAGAGTGAAGTGTTAAATAGCACTGGAAAATTCATTACTGTCCCTCAGTTCAACTAATGTCAGATGTCAGGCTTTCATTCAAAGTAACTATCATCAGATAGGCTACTTACACTTTAGAGGGACAGTTATGTTATATCAGACATTTATGAAAGCCAGGGAGTGCACTTTAATCAGGCTGTTCCGGGTCAGTCACACAAGACTTTATCATTTAGTCAGTCAATGCCCTTGTGCTGCCAAATTTTGCATATTGTGTTGATTAAGAAGCATTATTCTGCTTCAATTGGGCATGAAGATGTTTTACTGATGGCGGAGCAGTTTTTGTTGAATTTTGTTGCTTGTGCTTAACCTTCTGTTACATAAAAATCCACAAAATTGATTTGGATGAAAACCAAGCCTGTGGATAAATCTCAGTGTATTTTACATGTGTGTCTATTTCTGCTATTTGTGTGTTTGTGGGTGGGTGGGCGGTGGACTGGATATGTTTAGTTATGCACTTTGAGCTGATGGAAGCCAACAGCTGCCTTACCGTTTTACAGAGTGATGTGGTGGTGGGTGAGAGGAGCCCGGGCAGGAATGTGAAGCGCTCTGCTGACTCTCCCTCTCCCGGGTCCTGGGAGAGTAGCTCTATTTCTATCACACTCTGTCAATCGATCTGTTCATATCTGTTTTTATCCGTTTCTGTGGATCTCAGCACCTGCTGTTTTCTCTACCAAATGAGGTGCACATTAGACAATCAGAGGGGTTTTATTCCAAAATAAAAGGCTAAAGTTGCATTTTGGAGGCTTAACCAGAACCTCGTAATTTTTAAACAGTTTAAGTTGTTCATTTTTATTTTGTAACTATTATACTATAGTTAATTTCCTACTTGTAATCTGTTTTGTCAAAGTACAATAGGTGTTGGAGTTGTTGGAACTAAATTCCTCTTTTAATCAGTGAAAGTAAGATTCTATTTGACATGATCACTGCTTGTATCTGCCGTCACTGACACTTAGCACTGAATCATGCATTTAGATTTTTAGGTTTTTCATTGTTTTCACTTGTGCTTCCACAATCCACATTACTACTAAATTCAACACTGGCTATTATGTCCTGTCTATGGTCGGATAGGGTTTGTGGTTTTATAGCTATATATACCAGGGTATATGTATGTGAGTGTGTGTATGTATGTGTGTGTGTGTGTGTGTGTATAGTTTTTTAATTAGCAGATGAAACTAAGCCTAACATTGGGTAGACATTTTTAATTTAAAAATATAATTACCTGAACTGTTATAATTTCAGTGCTTTATCAAAGTTAGGCCAAAGATAGGCCCATGGTGGAAAATGAATAAAACTAAAACTGACTGGACGACAGTTGGAGTTAAATGTCACAAAATGACTGGTAAATGTCTGGATTGGTCTGACCTGGTTCACCGCGTTGAGAGTATCTGTAGCTCAGGTTAACTAAATGTGGGCTACTGAGATTCAAATGTCTCATCTTCTGCTTTGGTCTGAATCAGGAGCTGTAATTTGGTCAATAGAGACAAGAAGTCAAGTATCAGTGGTATGAAGAGCTCCGTTTCATTTTTCCTAAACAGATATTTACATGCATGACTCTAGTTCAGAGTTGTAGTATGAAATGAGATCAAGAGTGTTGTGACAGTAGGTTTGTAGTTGTGTATGAGCAACTACAAGCTGTTCTGCAGTGGGCATAAGTAGCTGCTATGATAAAATCTGACATGAATGTCTATAAGACAGGCTTGAAATAGGATTTTAAAATCTGTTTAGGAAAAGTGTTAACACTAAAACCTGGTGTTAGGTTGGTCTTGTGCTGTCTGCATGTGCTGTCAACATTACCTGGAATACCATGGTGCCCATCTATTGCACTAGAAAAACAAACATTCAAAGGTACTGACTTAAACAGCAATGCTGTACAGTGACATATAGTTCCACTGGTGTCTGTACTATGTACCAGTGTGCAAAAATGTGATCCATATGCAAAACAGTACTTGCTGATATTCTTTTTTTCTTTGAACTACATTAACATAGCATAAGCAATATACTGTATTTTATATAGCATATATTATCCAGGAAAATGACCTTTTCCTACTCACCTAGTCCTGATGTTTGCATCTACCTTTGTTGACAGACTAGTGTTGACGTTATCATTGTACGTTTAGCCACTACACTGTATGAGCTTGTGGCCATTCTGGGAAATGTGGAGCTGTTAACTTGAGTTTTGTTGTACCATTTTATACTGTACTATATACTGTATTTTGTTAGTAATTTGAGAATTGCTATTTATTGATGTTGCCGGTCACAACACAGTTTCCATAAATTTTATGGCAGAGCCTTTATCACACACAGTGGCTTCATTGCAGTGTTAAAAATGTGAACTACTGCTAAGTCCTATGATTTTAGTAACACAGACTATCCAAGGAATCCTGCGCAGAAAAGTCCTTGGAAGAAGGGTTCATTTAAATCGTTTGCTACAAAATATATATATGCTATAAAACACATGGATATGATTCAGAATATATCTATATATAGAGTTATATATGATACATATAGATAGATATAGATAAAATAACGAGTTTGCTAAATAATAGTTGAACTGTGTTTATATTTGATGTGTTACTAAAAATGGATTTTGTCAGGGAAGAGACATTTGTAATAATTTCTCTACATGATAGTATAGTATGATGCCTGTTCTGTGTAACAGTGGCCTCATAAATATATTTTATTGTTGATATATCCTGCATATTATAACAAGCTTAAGTTTCTATACATAATGGTGAATATGCTTCATTTTATGGGTTTGTAATTTTTAAAATATGTTTAATTAGGTTCTTTCCAAGAAATTTTCTAGGAAATAATTAGGAAGTTACAGACTTGAAAAATAAAGCATTACTGTGATAGGATGTACTATTTTTTTCCTAAACATCTGTTTTAATTGAAATACACACGGTGTACAGTTAGGTATACCTAACTTTTGAAATTTCATGCTAATTGCAATCAGTGTCTTAGTTAATATGCTTAGTTTTATTCTGTATATTAATTAGGTGGTTGATCAGTCACTTTTAGATATAGATCATGTGCATGGGTTGAATGATGTTGTTCTGTTATATGTGGTATCCTGTTTGGATTTGGCCAATCAGCATTTGAGGTTCTCAGCTGGAGTGCTGTCGCCTATTGTTCCAGACCAAGCGAGTTCAGTTAGAATGTTGTATGCGCTGAAATATGGTTAAGCAGTACTGTCAGAGACCATGGTATAATCTGAGTAATTCATTCAGATTTATAGAAGCATAGTGTAAGACTAGCTTTCATTGTATGTTTAATATCCATACATTTCAATGGTTGGGGCCTCAAGACCAGCAGTTTTTTTAAGATCAGTAATGAATGTTCTGAGGAACATTTTTCAGCTGAGGTCGTCCCTGGTAGGCTAGTGGTTAAGGCGCAGCACTCTCGCCGCAGCGCCCCGGGTTTGAATCAGGGTTGCGTCAGGAAGGGCATCCGGCGTAAAACACGTGCCAAATGTCAACATGCGAGTCATCAGTGTGACGATTCGCTGTGGCGCGACCCCTAAAAAAACGGGAAAAGCCAAAAGTGACTTTACTTTTAATGTAATGAATGCTGCTGATTTCACATTAAAGTACTGGCCCTTTGAAATCAACCACCCCAAACACAGTGCCTTGTCACATATGTTTGTATATTTGGAAGAAAGGGTTAGCATATAGATAGGAATATTTGAATTCTTTATTAATGGTAGTTAATTCACATCAGGAAAAGAAAAAGCATCGTCCTAAACGTGTTTCACCCTGATAGGAGGATTTGACACAACCCATTTTTGTTATGATATGATTGTGGTGCCTAGTTTATCTTGCAGGTATTACCAGCTTTTTGTTTATTTGGTTTTGTTTTGGTTGGTTTGGATGCCAGAGACTTGTGGGAGAGTTGTAGCCCTGCTGTTTATTGTGGTTAACATTGCTGTTTGTCAGCTCCAAGTATTTCACTGAGCTTTGAAGTTGGCATGGTCATCGGCAAGTTCACTTGTGTTTACTGCCTCTGCTGAGAAATACCTGCTCATGTACCATGTTGACTTTTAGCACTGATCAGGCTTGGTAATGCTAACACCACCAGCAGCCATAGATATTAACACTGGATGCTGCATAAGCCACTGCTCTTCAATACCGGTATGCGTCAAGGTGGTCGCCATGTTGGGATGTCAGTGTCGCACCTCCTAATGCATGGATACGTACAAAGGCTGGAGGTCCATGCACAACTAAAGTAACAATAACTCACTGAATTTATAGCCAATTTTCCAGCGGTTTGGTTTTACAAATATCAGAAATGTATTTTTAACACAGGCTACTTGGTTACATTTAAAATGTGGATTTTTAATACAAAAGACTTCATTTTTTGTATACTGCAACATTAATATTTCTATAATATTAAAGATGAACTTACACTTTAGTAATTTTTGAAAAAAGTTACATTTTTTGTTATTGCACTGAAAAATGTCTGCCTTAATAGAATTTTGTATATAATTTGGAAACAGAATGAATTAAAAATACATATTTTGCTTAAAGGATAAGGTCTGACATTTTAAGCATAACAGTTAACAATTCCCATACAAAGACTAAAACCAACAATGATTTGTCTCTACTCACTGTTAAAGCTGTTTTAACTAAGATTGAGCACAAATTTGCATAAATCAAGTAAAAAGACTAGAAGTGACGTCTCCCTGCTGTACTAACCCACATGCCGTGCCACCCTGCTATTTTCAGGCCCTGTGTTTATTTCTACCCCTCTGTGGCCTGTGCTGTTAAAATCAGCACTGCATTGAGGGGTTTGGTGGAGTTGAGGTTGGAGTTGAAGGTAATTACAGTAGGTAAAGAATCCATTTGTGAGCACACCTAATCAGATTTCAAGACAACAGTTTATTTCACTTTAACACATGCATCAAAGCTGTGTAACTATTAATAGCTAACCAAGTTAAAATGGTCTTATACTTGTATAGCGCCTTTCTATGCTTTTACAGCACACTCAAAGCACTTTAACATTATTCGGCCATTCACCCATTCGCACTCCCAAGCACTCACGCATTCACACACCGGTGACATCACCGGGAGCAACTGGGGGTTCAGTGTCTTGCTCAAGGGCACTTCGACATGTTTACTGGACAAGCTGGGAATCGAACCGCTAATCCTCCGGTTAGGAAATGACCCGCTCTACCTCCTGAGCCACAGCCGCCCCCAAAATCAGTTACAGTGCCTAAAGATCCTGCCCAGACCCAGAGGGCAAGGGCCGGGAGCTGTGGAGAGCAAGGATGTAGTGGGTCCATCTTCAGGAGTGAAAGGAGAGGCGAGCCTACCCACATGGCGTGGCAGGACCCGCTCCCTTCCTGAAGATCACCCTTTCATTTTGCTCCAATGGTCAGGTTTTGATGTGCTGGAGTGGGAATTAGGTAGACTCAGGTGGAGCATGAATCCCTGTCTGAGCTGCATTGAGAGGCTCCTGCAGCCAATCCAGTGCATAGCCGGCACCTTGGAAAGGCTTGCTGATGCAGTTTTGAACTTGCTCCTGCACAATCTCCTCTCCATCTGACCACCAGATCTACATCCAGCTCCCTGCTCCCTGCCCCTGCTGGAGCCACCTGTGGCCACCCCCATTGTGGTGCTCCCCGCCTGCAAACCCGAGGAGGCAGAAGAGGAATTCATTCTTCACCACTTTTGTTTCTTTTTGTTTTTAATTCCTCACCAAGTTTTTTTTATGCAGTTTCTTTTATAGCATGAGTGTATAAAACTGTGCTCTTATTTGCTGTCAACATACTGTTGCATATTCAAGCATCTTTTTTGTAAATGTCACACATAGGTTTGTGATGTGTCACTTGTAAATATTTGTAAAGTGCCAACTCATTAAAGCTGTCCACTGACACACAATGCTTGTTTTTATTTATTTATTTGTACTGTAATGTGCCCCCTGACCACTCCAAACATCTGAAACGCATTTTAAGCAAAACAAATGTTCTTTCAATTACTACTCATGCTCAGGAGTGCTTCTGATGGAAAGACAGTTCACTAACAGTTGTAGACACGATGTATGGTGTCATCAGCCAAGTCTTTAATGGGTAGCGGTTGTCCCCTAACAGATTTCTGTGACAGGCAGCCAGATTTTCTCACTCCTCCTCACTAAGGGATAGATAGTCAGTGGTGTGGTCACTTTGTGCCGGTAGACCCTCAGCTTGCACCTCTCTATTCTCTGGCCCAGTAGTTATGGCTTTTCAAAGCCTTTGGGACAACATTTTTAAAAAATATTTGTGTCTTGTGTTTCATAATCAAGAAACATCACCCAGTGCAGCTGTGTGTTTCACTGATGTGTTTTTAGTAATTTTCTAACAACAGTGGAGGTCTATGGCACAGAAGAATAAGCTAACTGTGATAGAGGCAAATCATTGTTGGTTTTCGTCTAGGAAGTCTTGACAATACTGTTATAGAAAATGACCATTCTTATCCTTAGCATTTCTTCCATTAGAATATCAAAAAAAAAAAAAAAAACTGGCATCTTCTACTATTTGTACTGGCCAGAGTAGCCAGACTGGCTGAAGCAGTATGGCAGCAGGTGTGACATATCTCAGAAGCCCTAATGTGGCACCTAAATGTATCTATGATCAGCAGCGACGGTATGTGGCATGCCACATAGCTGGAACGCTGGTTAACCAGTGCTCTGCATTTTATACTTTGCACAACAGCTACTGCCACAGTTGAGTGGGTCTGCACGAAACAGATCTCAAAATTTTCAGTGTTTCAGCCCCGTTAGGGAAGGGTGACAGAATTATTTTTGAACCAGACTTTAAAATTAAAAAATACTGAACCAAGCTAATTTGAACCAAAAAAGCTGCTTTGTATCAAAAATATGATTTTTTTTTTGTTTGTTTATTGTATCAATGTTGAATTCAAACATAATGTGTGATATGTAATTACAGTATGTGTACAGTGCAATAAATTATAATTTTTGTCTTTAGTTCTGCCTTAAGGCGGGGTAAACACTCTCGTTAGTGACAAACAGTTTGCATGGTGTCTTAAATATCACACAGGCAATTCTCATGTAACTGAAAAAGTGGTGTATTCAAGACTTCCATAGTCAAGATTAGGGGCGTGACGATACACTTAGCTCAGGAGACGAGATGATATTTTGACACTGTTTTTAAGAATACTTCAATGACAAAATATATGACTGGAAAAAAGTGTTTTATTTATTTAAGTCACAGAATGCAAAATGGCGCAGGTGCATCTTGAAATGTTTTGACTAATCGTCTTGTAATGAATGTCACTTCAGTTCTATAGAAATAACCCATAGATAACACCAATCATGTACACTATGTATTTAAGGGAATATTTTACAAAGGAGAATGCATTGTTTTGTTTTTCGTGTCATCTTATTCTTTTTAAAAGTACAGTACATGGAAGCAATAGTGTTGAGATGAGATGCAGACTTGAACAGTTGACTGCTGTGTTGACTTGACTGAATATGTGTGTATTAATCTGGTTTACTTGAATTTGTTCCCGCTTAAATGGAAGACAAGCAGAGTGAGGAGTGATGATGTAGTGTTGAATGGCTGACTGTAATCCAGGCTTCAGTGTCTAAACTTGTGTGGCTGTTAGGCAACACATGCTGGACGTGTTACCTAGTAGGTAACACAGCTACGGGATGTGGCTTAGGCTCCTGGATATTGTAGTATATCAAGTGAGGTGCTTTATGGAATCAAAGCACATTGTTAACATGCAGTGGTGTGAGTCTGAACTCCAAACTGCTTTAGACATTCAAATTACTACATCATTTTACAAAGAGCAGCAAATAGCAGGGCAGAGGTTTTTACAAACCCAACTTTTCAAAGCATGTGTTTACATTGGTATCAAATCTGGGTACAGCTCAGCTCATGAATCTCAAGGAGTTTGGGCTCTGACAGTTAGGCTGCAGGGGGCTCCAGCATGAAAAATCCATGTCCAAAACACTGAGCCTGGCCCTACGGCATCATCCAACATCATGCTAGATTTTCTACTTTTTAACTCGTGCTTGTCATTACAGACAGTAAAATGATTAACTTTCCTAGAGATAAAGTGTAAATGTAGGCATCTCATGGGCTTTCAGATTGACATACAGAACTTCGTCTTGTCATTGTTTCAACATGCAACAAGCAGTGTTTTTTAAATGCAGTGTTGTTTTCAATCTGAATACTTGCTTATTAGGAATAAATGATTTAGCCTTCCCTCAGCCTTTATCTGTGTAGTTGGTCATATGTGGAAGACCTACACAAAATGTGCTCGTCATAAATAAGATGTAGGTGAACCCTCATTTCGTCTCCTGGAGTGTGGGCGTTATGCAGATTTAAGGAAAAAAACTACTACCATCTTGCAACTCTAAGATCAGACGATCTTAGAGTTGCTGTTAGAAAGGGAGGTCATTTGAGTAGGAAAGAGAGAGGATTTGAACAGCTCATGTATTTTTTATGTTTTTGAAGGGAACAGGGAAGAGAAGGTAAGAGAGTCTTGGACGTACTAGGAATGTTTTCATGGGCTAAGTAATTGGCAACAGATTTCAAATTGAAACCATGCCATTCATTTTACCCCACCAGTTTGGAGCTGGGTTTAAGTTGGTCTTAAATGTTTGTGTGGAATGAGCTCAAACATTTGTACAGTATCGTTTCTACTAAACCCCTCAGTGTTTCTGCCGCAGCAGGCAATGTGTTATGACTGATAACTGAAATGGCAATCTGTTTCTCCTACAGAGTTTCTACACTGCTGTATGTTCTCTATGGTTTTAAGGCGTTTTGAGAGCCTTTTTTTCTAAAAAACTGTATTTTGACTGTATTTTGACTATTTTGCTTAACTGATAAATTTATTATTTTGACTGTTGCTAGTGATACAGTGCACATATTGTTACATTACAACATTGTTTTGTTAGTTTTTTGGCAGTTGTTTCTATGGAGATAAATTATAAAGTGGGTTTACATTTTATATCATGTGTTTGTGTTTTCTTTGTCCCCTGCCTGTGAATTCCAGGTTTGAAACTCCATAAGCAACAAGCACTATAGGATCGCTATTACTGTGCTAATCGCTATGGTAAAATGCACTAAACATATCATCATTACACTTGATACACATGTAGCTCTCATGATCCCTGCAGTAGTCTCATCCAGTGCAGTCAGACAATGGCTGGGAAGAAAAAAAGGAGCATTCCCAGTTGCTAAAGTTGATCTGGCCCCCCAGCATTTGATGTCATATTCCACTAGAGATGCTCAAACTCTAAAGTGTGAAAGTTGGCTCACCTCTGCTGTGACCGAAATAGTCGTGATGGCTGGGAGCTGCTGGCCTGCCTGGAGACAGCAGCACAATACTCAAGTTTTTAGCAAGTTGGAACTTCAACACAGAAAGTTAACATTACTCTGTTACTGCTATTACTGTACTATTATTATAACTGCTATAACATTACTCTTATTTCAGGTTAGTCCAGCTTATTGCCATTGTCATATTAGAGCTGAGACAGGAGATAAATACAACTGTGGCATGGCTAAGCCATCTTTATGGAACTGCAAAGTTTAGTAAACAGTGAGGGCTTTTTATATGAAAAGGATGAAAAGACTGAAGCTTTGAAAATCATTTTTTAAATATTACTGAAGAAAAACATCAGTATGTAATATAAGTGTCATTTTGATTTAATTTATGTCTCTATTTTATCAAGGTCTCCCATACATGCTTTAGAGGGTTGGTTTTAAGTCCTGGAGCTGATCAGTTTAGGGGCCCACTATACTTTAAAGCACCCGATATCTTTTTGGCAAAACCTCTCCATTGATCCAATTTACTGTATTTCATAATCTGGAAAAATGAATGGCCCCTGTGTCTGTAATGCTGTTATGAAACTTGAAACAGCAGCAGCAAAAAGGTTTTGTAGGAAACATGACTGCTGGCTGGATTGTGCTCAGAGGAAAACTTTTTTTAATGAAGCACTGTGTTTATTACTGGCAGCAGACACCCAGAAGGCAGTTGAGGTGGATTGCCGACATACCAAGTGTACAAACATCACACCAGAAAGTGGGGTTCATGTCCACAGTTGCACCTGCGATATAGGCCACAAAAATGCTCTTGGTTAAGGATGAGAAAGGGTTTTGGTGAAATGTAGATGTATATGAAGTCACTGTTTTTTCTCCAGCATTAAACCAAATACCTAAACATAAGCATAAAATGTTTAATAGCGATGCAGCCACTAAAAGTGGGTATTTTACTGCAAGACCAGATAGTCAAGGAAAACATGTTGTCTGTGAGCATTTTACTGTTAAGCTCATCAAGACATTTGTGACTTGTGAAATATGTTAAAATATTCTCATTATTTTTATGCAAAACATCTAGTCAAAATTATGTTTCCTATAAACTTTATTTGCTGTTGTATTTCATTTCTGTGTAAAGGTAGTTTCTAGGAGACAGGGTTGGCCAGCAGAATTACTTTCTGTGCTCCATACTGAGAACTGAGATCCATGTATTTGTGTGTACAGCCTTTACTGACACCATTTATGACATTGTGTCAATGCACAGGGCCCTGACCACCAGAAACAGAAACACACCTGCTTCATCTGTGATTGTTTTGTAAAAGTACATTTGAACAATGACTTTGCCTTTGCCAGACCTGCAGAACACAAACCCCTGGCCCACAAGGTGCTCGACACAATCAACCCAAGACATCTGAGGGAGGGCCTGGACACTTATCGCTTAAAATTAAACCCTCTTCTCTGAGCTCCTCTTTGTTGTTTCAGCTGGACTCTGCTGGTCTGTGTGTTCTGTCAGGAGAAGATTAGGGTGAACTCGGTACACATTCTACAGTTTGGGAGGTACAGTATTTCACTGTGTGAAACACCAAAGTCGAATGGCATCAGTTTCAGGCTGCCAACGGTATGTGAACGAGAGACCGTGTCGAACCTCAACCATGTCCCGATGACACATCCACTCCTATTTCACAGGTCATCACTTCTCTGCCACGTTAACATTTGCCTTGGTTTTCACCAACCCTAACCCAGTCTGAGCAAGGACTCTGGTCTTTAAAGCAGACATCAAGAATATAGTATAATGGCTCTGCAAACACCTCACCCCGGAGCATCAACTTTATTGTTATTGATTCGCATGTTAAAAGACTTTTTTAATTTTAATTTGGTTTATTTATTATAATTCTTTCTCCTAGAGACATAGACACCATAAAGAGGGAAAGCGGGCACAATTCCAGGGGCCCACAAAATGTATGCACAGCCAATTGATGTGCCCATTCATCTTATTAGGATGGCTATAGTAGCTTTTAAATTGTGTTTTAACAGGAAGTGTTTTAATTAGTCTTACTAATCAAATTTAGAGGCCAAAGATAATTTTCTATATGGTTATAATCTGATCTAAGTTGGACTGGTGCACACAGACACCCCTCTCTGTTCAGGCTGTTTGGTTCCTTCCAGCTAGAGAACAGCTGCTCCAGCAAACACACAACTGCCAGTGTGTAACTGTAGCATAGATAGATAGAACTTTATTGCCATTTATACAAGTACAGGGTACATGTCTATTGGAACTCCTGGGCAGCTTCCTCAGCCAAGACAAGTAAAAATATAACAATTAGGGTGGTCAAAGTTAATGCAATAATAACGAGTTAACAAAATGTCTCGCCAGAGTCTACTGGACTTCTCTCAGTAGCCACCGTTACCCTCGGGGCCCTTTAAGGTACATTTAGAACCAGTGGTGGAAGAAGTACTTAGATCCTTTACTTAAGTAAAAATAACAATACAACAGTGTAAAAATACTTTGTTACAAGTAAAAGTCCTACATTCAAAATGTTACTTAGGTAAAAGTACAAAAGTAATAGCATTGAAACGTACTTAAAATACTAAAAGTAATAGTATTCATTATACATTTCACATTCCTGTATATCATATTATTCTATTATAATGACTGATGCATCACAAGTTAATGCAATAATAACGAGTTAACAAAATGTCTCGCCAGAGTCTACTGGACTTCTCTCAGTAGCCACCGTTACCCTCGGGGCCCTTTAAGGTACATTTAGAACCAGTGGTGGAAGAAGTACTTAGATCCTTTACTTAAGTAAAAATAACAATACAACAGTGTAAAAATACTTTGTTACAAGTAAAAGTCCTACATTCAAAATGTTACTTAGGTAAAAGTACAAAAGTAATAGCATTGAAACGTACTTAAAATACTAAAAGTAATAGTATTCATTATACATTTCACATTCCTGTATATCATATTATTCTATTATAATGACTGATGCATCACTGTGTATATCACATTTAATGTTGCAGCTGGTAAAGGGGGGGCTAGTTGTAACCAGCATATATTCATTTAATTTGAATTACTGCTGGTTGGCTTTTGAATTTTCCACCGTAGATCAGTGAGGTCTTGTAATTACACTGTATTTGATGTTTTAATCTGGTTAGGTAAAAGTACAAAAGTAATAGCATTGAAACGTACTTAAAATACTAAAAGTAATAGTATTCATTATACATTTCACATTCCTGTATATCATATTATTCTATTATAATGACTGATGCATCACTGTGTATATCACATTTAATGTTGCAGCTGGTAAAGGGGGGGCTAGTTGTAACCAGCATATATTCATTTAATTTGAATTACTGCTGGTTGGCTTTTGAATTTTCCACCGTAGATCAGTGAGGTCTTGTAATTACACTGTATTTGATGTTTTAATCTGGTTCTGAAATGTAACTAGTAACTAAAGTTATAACATAAATGTAGTGGAGTAAAAAGTACAATGTTTGCGTCTAAAATGTAGTGAAGTCAACAGAAAATGAAAATACTCAAGTACAGATATCTCAAAATTGTACTTAAGTACAGTACATGAATAAATGTACTTAGTTACTTTCCACCAATATTTAAAACAGGTATTAAAAATGTGCAACTAATTGCAAGTTAACTGTGGCCAATCATGCAATTAATTGTGATTAGGTATTTTAATCATTTGACAACACTAACAACAATAAATGATAATAAAATAAAAGAAACAAAGAAAATACATATTCCAAAACAGTAATAAAGGTTCCTGTAGTGATGCACAATATCTTGGAGCAGCACCAACCAATACTACTTCAATAGACCTTGAGTAATATGGAATAATATTACCTCACACAAACAAAGAGTTAAGGAATTTGGGGAACTCATATCAGTCTTAAGGTCTTACTGCTGTTGGATAAAAGCTGCTCCTAAATCTAGACCAATGTGTGATCATACTTTCTGGTTTGTGGCGTCTCAGATCATGCTTTACATCCCACCACCTGAACAGGCAGTGACCTGGATGGTATTGATCTCTCATGATCAATATCATCCAGGTCACTCTGTGTAAAGGGTTTCTCTAGAGGGCAGAGGGGACCCAGTAATCCTCTCTGCAGTCTTCACCACCTGCTAGAGACCTTTTAGGATTTGATTTGATTTTGATTTGATTTATTCATTCAAGCATGTAAAACAGTTGATATGACAACACATGTAATTTCACACATATCCAACAATAATAATCCAATATCAATTTACTTATACTTAGTACATGCTTGAACGGAGTAGGAAGAAGTTAGACTTACAGTGCCTTGCGAAAGTATTCGGCCCCCTTGAACTTTGCGACCTTTTGCCACATTTCAGGCTTCAAACATAAAGATATAAAACTGTAATTTTTTGTGAAGAATCAACAACAAGTGGGACACAATCATGAAGTGGAATGAAATTTATTGGATATTTCAAACTTTTTTAACAAATAAAAAACTGAATAATTGGGCGTGCAAAATTATTCAGCCCCTTTACTTTCAGTGCAGCAAACTCTCTCCAGAAGTTCAGTGAGGATCTCTGAATGATCCAATGTTGACCTAAATGACTAATGATGATAAATAGAATCCACCTGTGTGTAATCAAGTCTCCGTATAAATGCACCTGCACTGTGATAGTCTCAGAGGTCTGTTTAAAGCGCAGAGAGCATCATGAAGAACAAGGAACACACCAGGCAGGTCCGAGATACTGTTGTGGAGAAGTTTAAAGCCGGATTTGGATACAAAAAGATTTCCCAAGCTTTAAACATCCCAAGGAGCACTGTGCAAGCGATAATATTGAAATGGAAGGAGTATCAGACCACTGCAAATCTACCAAGACCTGGCCGTCCCTCTAAACTTTCAGCTCATACAAGGAGAAGACTGATCAGAGATGCAGCCAAGAGGCCCATGATCACTCTGGATGAACTGCAGAGATCTACAGCTGAGGTGGGAGACTCTGTCCATAGGACAACAATCAGTCGTATACTGCACAAATCTGGCCTTTATGGAAGAGTGGCAAGAAGAAAGCCATTTCTTAAAGATATCCATAAAAAGTGTTGTTTAAAGTTTGCCACAAGCCACCTGGGAGACACACCAAACATGTGGAAGAAGGTGCTCTGGTCAGATGAAACCAAAATCGAACTTTTTGGCAACAATGCAAAACGTTATGTTTGGCGTAAAAGCAGCACAGCTCATCACCCTGAACACACCATCCCCATTGTCAAACATGGTGGTGGCAGCATCATGTTTTGGGCCTGCTTTTCTTCAGCAGGGACAGGGAAGATGGTTAAAATTGATGGGAAGATGGATGGAGCCAAATACAGGACCATTCTGGAAGGAAACCTGATGGAGTCTGCAAAAGACCTGAGACTGGGATGGAGATTTGTCTTCCAACAAGACAATGATCCAAAACATAAAGCAAAATCTACAATGGAATGGTTCACAAATAAACATATCCAGGTGTTAGAATGGCCAAGTCAAAGTCCAGACCTGAATCCAATCGAGAATCTGTGGAAAGAACTGAAAACTGCTGTTCACAAATGCTCTCCATCCAACCTCACTGAGCTCGAGCTGTTTTGCAAGGAGGCATGGGCAAAAATTTCAGTCTCTCGATGTGCAAAACTGATAGAGACATACCCCAAGCGATTTACAGCTGTAATCGCAGCAAAAGGTGGCGCTACAACGTATTAACTTAAGGGGGTTGAATAATTTTGCACGCCCAATTTTTCAGTTTTTTATTTGTTAGAAAAGTTTGAAATATCCAATAAATTTCGTTCCACTTCATGATTGTGTCCCACTTGTTGTTGATTCTTCACAAAAAATTACAGTTTTATATCTTTATGTTTGAAGCCTGAAATGTGGCAAAAGGTCGCAAAGTTCAAGGGGGCCAAATACTTTCGCAAGGCACTGTATCTAGTCCACGGCTGGCATGAGAGGACGGTGGCTCACGCTGGCTCTTTCCAGGTTTTTAATAAAATAGAGCATCTGCTGGGCCTTATTTACTTTGGCTGTGGTATTAACAGTCCATGTTAAGCCCTTTGTCAGGGGTGGGTGATTCCAGTCTTCGAGGGCCACTGACCTGCTCATTTTCCAACTGTCCCTGCTCTACCCACTCCTGATTATCTGATTCAGGTGTTTTCAGTCATCCAGAAGCTGGAAGATACCATCTCAGATGAAGGTGGAGTGAGGAACAACAAAGTAATTTGTTATTGCTTATGAGTCCCAGAATGGTGGTGTCTTCTGCAAATTTAAATATAAAGTTGCTATCTGTGGGTGATTTGCAGTCGTGTGTATAGTGAGAACAATCAGGGACTCAAACAACGGCTTTGAAGAGTTTCTGTACTTCCTATGAGCTCAGCTGATCTCTTGTCGCACACCCCTACCAACTGTGGTCTGTCTATTAAGAAGTCCAGTATCCGATTACAAGTTGAAGCAGGCAGCCCAAGATTTGCTAGTTTTTCCACAAGGTTAGCAGGCTGGGCTGTATTAAAAGCTGAGCTATAGTCCAAGAACAGCAGACGTACATATGTAGGTTTTGAGTCCAGATGTTAAAGAGCAAAGTGGAGGGCAAGGGCTACCATATCATCAACCGGTCTATTAGAGCGGCAGGCAAACTGCCAGGGATCTAAGGTATCTAGAATAGTGGCATTAATGGATTTCAGCACCAGTTTATGTAGACATTTTGCAACCACCAAAGTGTAAAAGTTATTCATGTCATGATTCTGTCCCCTCTGCTTCTGTTATCATGCTCTTATTTTGACACCACTTTCTGTCATGGTGTCATTTCAGCTACGGACTCTTTACACTAATCAGTGACAATTGCTTGCACCTGTTTTCACCCCTTTATAGGCAGATTCCTCTCACCAGGAAGCTGCCAGATTGTTCTAACCCATGTTCAGACTTTCCAGCGGTTTTTCTAGTGCCTGTTATTCCAACTGCGACCCTGGATTGCCCTGTAACCAAGTACTACCTAACCCTTCTGATTCTGTTTGGATTCTGTGCATTGACTTATGGACTTCCCCTGCTGACCATTCTTCTCATGGATACCTTGGATGTGTGAGTTTGCTGGCTCTGACCCCTGGACTGGATTATTGACCTGAGAGTGTTACATGTTGAATCTGACTCCTGAATTGTTTGTGTGTTTCTCATTTGTGCTCTGATTAAAGAGACTGTGTTCTGCTTTTACTCATCTGGCCCTATAATTGAGTTCACCCTCGACATTATTGGCAGCTTTACACGCTGTCCCTGACAATTCAAGCTGTCAGGCAAAATAGGATCGTTGCTGTTAAGAGTTCCGGCCTGTTGCTTTTGTAGTATCTTCATTGTAACTGGTTCCCTTTCAAATTTTTTATGTAGTTTGGTTGCAATAATATAGTAATGTGATCTGATTTAGCCAGGTGAGACCTGGGGCATGTACTATATGCATTATAGATGTTATATTAGCAGTGGTCCAATATGTTATTCCCTCATTGGAAATTTAATAATATTATGGTATTTTGGAAAGCAGTTTCTAATGCGGTACCTTTTTCTTCAGTGCCTTGGCCTCATTAGCAGATTACTCTAGATGACACTCCAGTACTACTGCGAGGAACCTTAGAGTCATTTTTGTCCAGGATATGTCCTTTAAATCACACATAAACCAAGTCTCTAGAACTGCCTTCTTTCACCTGCACAATATCGCCAAATTCAGGAGCATCCTGTCTCAAAGTGATGCTGAAAAACCGGTCCATGCATTTGTTACTTTCAGGCTGGACTACTGTAATTCTCTGCTTTCAGGATGTCCCAGTAGTTCTATAAAAAGCCTCCAGTTAATCCAAAATGCTGCACCCAGAGTACTGACAGGAACTAGCAGGAGAGATCATATCTCTCCCATATTAGCTTCTCTCCACTGGCTCCCTGTAAAATCCAGAATAGACTTTAAAGCCTTTCTCCTAACATACAAAGCTCTTAATGACAAGGCTCCATCGTATCTTAAAGACCTTGTAGAGCCTTATCATCCCAACAGAGCACTTCGCTCTGAGTGCAGGTCTACTTGTGGTTCCTAGAGTCCACAGAAGTAGAATGGGAGGCAGAGCCTTTAGCTATCAAGCTCCTCTCTCAGTTCAGGAGGCAGACACCCTATCTACCTTTAAGATTAGACTTAAAACTTTTCTTTTTGATAAAGCTTATAGTTAGGGCTGGATCGGGTGACCCTGAGCCTTCCCTTAGTTATGCTGCTACCTATATGCCTAGACTGCTGGGGGCCCCATGATGCTCTGAGCTCCTCTCCTGCCCTCTCTCTCCATGCATCTATATGCCAGCATTACATGTCATTAACTGTGTGTCTCCTCTCTCTCATAGTGTGTCCTCTCTCACTCCCCAACCGGTTGAAGCAGAAGGTCGCCCGCCAAGAGCCGGGGTCTGTCGGAGGTTTTTTCCATTAAAGGGAGTTTTTCCTCCCAGCTGTCGCGAAGTGCAGCTCAAAGAGGGATTTATTGTTGTTGTTTTTTTTTTTTTCAATAAAATAATAATAGTAAAAAGAAGAGTAAGGACTAGACCTTACTTTGTAAAGTGTCCTGAGATTACTTTTGTTGTGATTTGATGCTATACAAACACAACTGAATTGAATTCACTGCAGTTCTCTGGAAAGATGATGCAGTCTGCACTTTAAAGTCAGAAATTGTACATCTATAGATGAGAGTTATGATAATACCTGTGTATTTGTGCACCAAGACTGCTTAATAAAGGCCAGTCTCTTAAAGCCTTTCCTAAAGGCTTTGTCTCTTACATCCAGATCAATCATAGATTTAAATATATAAATTGGACAAGAAATTGATTTGTCTGTGGGTTTAATTCATGTTGCAAATAAATTAGTATGAAGCTATTAAAATTTTTATGGCCATCAAATTATAAAGTCGTGCCCCCTCAAAAATCAGAATACATGACACCCCTGTATACAACATTAGTTAGTGTTGGCGGCCCACAATTCTATTCTTTCTGAGGGCCCAAAATCTCTAGTGATACCCCTGCATAGAAATGTCATATACTGTATACTCATATTTTACCATGTTTTAAGTGCAGTGCTGAATTGAAAAACAATCATGTAACATTAAACTGTATGAATTGTGTTATAATAATATATATTATATCTCTTGGCAAATACATAAAGAAAGACGGGACAAACAATATCAAGAAAATAAATCAAGTAAATAAAACTAAAGCATTGTTAAATCAATTTTAATGGACTACAAACTATCCTGTTAGTGTAGAATAATATTTATCAAGTTATCTTCTTGTGCAGCAGGGTGTGATTCCTACAGTGAGTTATAGAGAATCAGTACAGGCTGATCTACAGGCAGGCACAAAGTCAGCAGCAGATAAAAGGACAGAAGCTTATATAGCGCATTTAAGCACACTCAAAGCACTTTACACTATTTCACATTTATCCATTCTCTCACACATTCACACACCAGTGATATCGTGATCAACTAGGTGTTCAGTGTCTCACTCAAAGACACTGCAACATGTGAAGCTGGGGATTGAACTGCCAGTCCCGCTTACCTGAGCTGTTCTACCTCCTGAGCCACAGCTGCTCAAGTAAGCGGGAAGATACGGAGATAAAGCAAGGAACTAAAATGCTTTGAAAACCATTCAGCAGAAATTTAAACAATATACAATTTTTTTAAACTATGTGGACTGCACAAACCTATAGTAGTTTAACAACAAGCAAAGTACAAAGTAAGTTAGTGTTTGGTGTTCTTCGAGCACTGGAATTGACAACAAAATGTTGGCAAATGATTTGGTTCTGTATAAAATAAAATTGAATTGGATTAAATTGAATTAAATTTGCTTTTATAAACTCTTAGATAGTTGTAATTTTTACAATTCAACAGCAGGTCCTCTCCCCATAGTGTCACCCAGCATCACCCAGTATTGTATGCTCTCTAGCCTGCCTAATGTACAATGCTGCAGACGTGCGCTGTGATTGCCTAGGATGCGGCCTTATTATTAGGAGAAGTCAGTCTGAAGTTCAGATAATTAAGAAATTATTAATGAATTAAGAAAACTGTTTTTATTCAGTATTTCAGGGAGGTTTATGGCTAGTCAGAATGTCAAAAGGAAAACAAACCTGCCTTCTCAGACAATTTGGGTTCACTAAACAAATAAAAACAACGAGTGATGACAACAGTGCACCGACTACAGCTAGTCCAGTATCACTAACAGGTCTTGCTGGCAGCTCCATGAAGGGTTAGGGTGAGTGCCAGTCTCCACCATCACCACCTGCAGCAGCAAACCTGGGCCTGAACCTGGTGATGCAACACTGCCTTTCAACTGGACAAGGAAGCAATTGAGCGTTAAAACAGGTATACATGGCTCACTTCACTTCATTAGATTATTTTTAGTTCAAATGATGTGTTGTTCTTGAAGGGGTGTGTATGAGAAGCAGATAAATATTTGTGTCCCTCTGCTTTGTGAATTTTTTTTTTGTCTGCTCTAATCAGGCCATTAAACGTCTTGCATGATTTTTATGTTGTTATTGCACCTATATGAAATGTTACTGAGGCTATCAGCTGCATGCAGTAGCAATAATAATTTTTTGGCAGTAACTGTTATTGACTGTGCTGCCATGCACTTATACTTATGTGCATGCATGTGCCTTGGGAAGTCATGTGCACACCAGAAACGGGGGCTCCCCCAAAAGCCATTGTAATTTAACCCTAATAACATGTCTGTGCTGTAGGAGGTTATTCTGGGGTTCACCTCCTCTCGCAGAACTGCAGTTAGAACTGATGTTCTTGTGTGGAGGAAGTGTTGACAGGTAGCCAGTTTCACAGGTTTAACACACATAGAGACAGACAACACCTTTACCTCTTCACCTGGCCTGTATGTCAGTGATATATAGAAGGGAAAAATTTAGGGAGGACATGGAAACTCAACAGACTGGCTCTTGCAGATGAAGTCAAACCATGGACCCAGGAAGGCACAGCAGCTCCACCCATATAATCCTCTGTGCCACCCAGCATCTTGAATTCAGTTCTAAAATTCACAGGCAGAAAGTTTATTATCTTAGAGTGTATTTGTGTGGAATTCTGCATTGCTGCAGTTTTGTCTCTCCTGCTGGGCTCTGCATGAAGGGGGTTATAATAATCAGGTGCAGAGAAGATAAACAAATTGCTTTTTGTTAAATCAGTCTGCATCAGTGGATGAATTTGTTTTGTTGTCACAGAGATGGTATGTTTTGTTGTTTTGTTACTTTTTTAAATTGAATCATTAGCATCAGTATGTGAGCAAATATGACATAGTATAATGTGACCAAAAGGTTTATGAACCTTGAGCAATACTTGACTGCACAACATGAGTTTGTACATACAGACCCACCTGTGGACATGGCAGAAAAAGTACATTTCATACTGTAGGTCATGTTGCCCTCTGGTGGCTAAAAAAAACAAATCCATATAATTCAGATTCCTTTACTCAACAGGGTCAACAGGATGTTTTGAACCATCCGTGAAAGAACTAAAAGGGAAAGGCAAATAAATACATAAACAATAAAAAAAGACCCCACACTGTTAGAAACTGTTGTTAATCTTTAAATGCAGGATATTGTCATTCTGGGTTGGTTAACTGACTTGAACAAAAGATAACTACAGTACAGTGCTGTGTGCTGAATGCAAACAGTACTGTACAGTTTTGCCTGTATAAATATACAGTAAGGTGAGCAAGGTGTAAGAATGAAACAAAATAGAAACAGCACAGGTGGACAGCTAACAGAGCAACCAGAGTATGCAGTATACAACGAACAGGTGAGTAACAAAGCAGACTAGCAGGTAACAGGAAAGATTATATACAGGAACCGGTTTGAAATACAATACAGGTTAAGTATAGACTACAGCAGGTTACAGTAGTTACGCAAGTACTCAAAACAGGTAACAAAGATGCAGAAAAAAGATGCTGAGAAATGGAAAAAAAAAACAGAGAAAGCTGATCAGGAAAACAGGTCATGAGAAATGTTGGGCCAAAAGCAGGTGAGGAGACAAAGAGAAGGAGTTCAGAGCAGGAAAAGAAGGAGCCAGACAAGGAATAAATGAGAAGACAACAGCAGCACTGTGGTTAGTGTGGTTGCTGACCCAGTGCCCTACTATGTGAATCTGAATGTCCTCCCTGTGCCTGCCCAGGTTCTCTCCGGGTACTCCGGCTTCCTCCCACAGTCCAAAGACATGCAGCTTAGGTTGACTGGTGACTCTAAACTATCCGTAGGAGTGAGTGTGGTTGTTTGTCTACATGTCAGCCCTGTGATAGACTGGTAACCTGTCCAGGGTGGACCCTGCCACTCACCCAGTGTCAGCTGGGATTGGCTCCAGCCCCCCTCCATGACCCTGTTCAGGTGAGGGTGGCACAACACAGGAAATAACTACAAAAAAGTCCACAACAGGAAGTGTCTGAGGATCATGACACTGTACACTTGTCCAGATTTATCAAAGTATATATGCACTTGTGTTGAGAAAAAAAAAACTTGACAAAGAGAGAGATGGAGCAAAAGAACCGCCCATAGATTGTAGATGTGACATAAGGCAGAAGCCAAGACAGGCTGTCCGAAAATGTTGCTGTTAGCTTTACACAGCCAATAAAGTGATGTTCTCAGAAGCTGTCACAGTTCTCGTTGTCTTATCATATACTTGACAGTCAGTCCCATTTTCATATTTCTCTGTGTTCATTAAATGTACAGTTACAGTACATAAATAGCCTACTGTAAATGTCCATATATTGTGAAATTGTCATGTCTTCGGGTTGAATGTGATATCTGAGGAATGTCTTAATTTTCTTCAAACTTGGCCCCAGGCTTCTAGGGATTATAGACACAACTTTTTTTTTAAAGATTACTTTTTGGGGCTTACAACGTTTATTTTAATATTTTTACTGGGAAAGTAAGTTGCAAAGAGGCATCCTGGGAGACAGAGAGGATGACCCACAACATACGTCAGCGGGCAGACCCAATTTGCCAACGTCATGCACTGCAGGGTGTTATGTAATACAGGCAGAACAATGGGTTCCCAGGTGTGGATTTGTTAAACCTTTCCATGCTAGCGGCTCTGCTACTGGGACCAGGCAATGTCTGCTATTAAAATTCACCATGCCACTGCCATTTTGAGAAGGTCAGAGTATATTTGGCTCTCTGAAGCTTATCCTATGGCCAGGGGTCTTCTTTTAGAGTAGAATCATCTCCTTGGAACTTAATTTAGTCCATGACTCCTCCACAAGTAGGGGAACTGAATTCTTCTCTGGGTTCTTGTTACCTGGGGAACATTCCTGTGGTGGAATTACACCTTTAGAGAAAATATTTGCACTTCTTAGAGACATCAGGAAGGAGCACATTACCATCAAAGTGAAATCATGATTTGGACCTGGGATTGTACATGTATGAGCCCCCTCTAGAGAAAGTGAAAGAATCATTTCTGTCTTTCTGTCTGATTTTATGTATGACTCATTTTGAGTCTGCATATTTAGTTAAAATGGTTAAAAATGTGAGAATGTGTTAATGACAAGCTCGACTGGACGTGGGTGGGTGCCAGAGAGGGAGACTATCCATTTGTGTACTTGATTATCAGTGTTTTGTCTACAGCTCTGCTGCTAAGACAGTCCTTGGAAAATCAGATATTGTGCATACAAAGGCAGTAAGACGTTGTTGTGTGGCATTTAGAACTTCACAAGTTCCTCAGTCAGTGGCTTTAGTCCCAACTGCCCAGCTAACTGTCTTTGGAAAGTAACATGGGAAAAAATTCACAATGAAAGCATAACAAATCATATAGGCTGGTTACCTGTCCCTTTTTGGTCAATCCAAATAGTCTGTAATTTTTCAGAATAATAAAACCAAAAAGCGTCTTCCTAAAAAGCCTAAAAACAAGGAGATAGTTTGTGAACATGCACAACTCTTGTTGCGGGTGTGGTGTCGCAAGTGGACAGCACAACAAACCTCAATGGCATTAATTAATTTAAATTTCTCCTCCTTAGATAGGTAAACAGTGGCATATGTACCGATGAAAAGATTTGTAACACTCTAAACAAAGCAATACCATCATGGGTTGTTAATCTGCTTGTTAACGCTGGTTAACACATCACATGCAGCAGACACACTGACCTCAAGCTGTCAAAACAAACAGGTACTGTGCTCCATGGGAATCCAGCCACGGGGGGGCTTCACTGGCCGGCTGCTTGTAGGTTAGACCCGGTCAAGTAAAACAGCGAATCCCTGTACAGGAACATTCCCGGACATGCAGTAACCTCAGGCCCTGTATTTATCTCCACATCCTCTGGTCACAGTTCAGCAGCAGGAGGGAAAATATATCCACCAAACCAGGTGCAGTCAAAAAAATTCCACTTTATCAATGGCACATAAATAAGCTTTATTGAAAATATACATAACAAACAAGTCAATATAACATTTTGTCAATATGGTGGGGGCACTGGTGGATGTCAGGTAAGCTCACATTAACGCACAATGGCCTGGAAATCATAACCATTCAAGGAAATCCTTAAACTATCAAGTAATACTTTATTGTGATAGAAAAAAAGTCTCATGACTGGGAATTTGTGAGACGTGTATAAACCCAGTTGCTTCTGCATAGAAGTACTAGAACATTCGTTATGTACACATGTGCATTTTTTGAGCTTTAGGTCACGTCTAAGGTGGTAATTCACCACTGTAACATTGTAGATAAGTCAGAAAACAAGGAAAAGCACCATGGGCTTTTGAAGACTGTGTTCAGGTGCAATTAGATCAACTCCAACATCAGCTCTGCAAGGTGAAACGGGGAAATGCCACTGGAACTTGGAAGGATACAACTGCCACCTACCTGTTTGGTTTATTTGCAGAGACAAAAGCAGGATCATCCAAACCAAGTAACATTAAAGCGTTACTGAAAAAAAGAGATAAGGAAAATAAGAACTTTGGATTATATATTATGTTATACAAAGGACACCAAAATATAGGAATATCTCAGTTAGATAGTTAATTAGTAAATTATTTTAGTTAATTAGTCCAATTAGTCCATTTGTTCCGTTAACGACTTTCTAATGCAATAATGGAAAAAAGGAACAGCAAGGAGTTGATACTAAGCTCAGAGACAGTTAAGACCCATGTAGAGCGTCATTATTAGTGTTGTTCTAACAATAAATAAGGAATTGCATTCAACATACCAGGGTTTAAAGTTTGAGTAAGAAGCAGTGATGGTACATCACTATGCAATATACTGGCATCCTGGTAATTCTGTTAGTAGTACAATGAGATGAAGAAGTGAGACCTTGGAGAACAGCCTGAAATCATTGAGACCAGTGGTGCTTGCAGCTGTAATCCTGTACACACCGTGCATACATTTTTTAAATGACAAGGCTCCATCGTATCTTAAAGGCCTCACAGAGCCTTATCATCCCAAAAGAGCACTTCGCTCTCAGAGTGCAGGTCCACTTGTGGTTCCTAGAGTCCACAGAAGTAGAATGGGAGGCAGAGCCTAGGCTGCTCTGAGTTTCTCTCCTCTCCTCTCCTCTCTCTCCATCCATCTATATGCCATCACTACCCAACACTAACTGCGTGTTCTCTCTCTCTCTCTCCTACCTTTATGCAGGTTGTCCTGGCTCTGGAGCTCTACGTTTCTGATGAGCAGTCACCGGCCACATCAACCTGACCAGTGCTTGATGTGTCTTTTCTTTTCTCTCTACTCTATCCACTCACCCCAAACGGTCGAGGCAGAAGGCCGCCCACGAAGAAACAGGGTCTGTCTGAGGTTTATTGCCAGATAGTTATTTCTCATCCCCACTGTCACCAAGTACTTGGTCAAGGAGGATTTTTGGGGGGTTTTCCTCTATAATAATAGTGATAATAGTAATAATAATTATAAGATGAGGGCACCACAGTGGCGCGGTGGTTAGTGCTGTTGCCTCACAGCGAGAAGGTTCCGGGTCCGAGCCCCGGCCGACCCGGGGCCTTTCTGTGCAGAGTTTGCATGTTCTTCCTGTGCCTGCGTGGGTTCTCTCCGGGTGCTCCGGATTCCTCCCACAGTCCAAAGACATACAGCATAGGATGACTGGTGTCTCTAAATTGCCTGTTGGAGTGATTGTGTGTGTGAGTGGTTGTTCGTCTGTATGTTAGCCCTGTGATGGACTGGTGACCTGTCCAGGGTGTCCCCCGCCTCTCACCCGCAGCTGGCTGGGATTGGCTCCAGCCCCCTGTGACCCCGTTTGGGACTAAGTGGTATAGAAAATGGATGGATAATAATAGTAAGGTCTAGACCTTACTTTGTAAAGTGTCCTGAGATGACTTTTGTTGTGATGTGGCACAATACAAATAAAACTGAATTGCATTGAATGTTGCTCAAGTTTACACCACAGTGTTTAGCAGTCATTGTACGATAGAGAAATACAGTTTCACAGTTATGGCCTATCTAATATGATATCACACACCCGCAGAGTGGATCACATTATTTCTACTCCCTAATAAAAATAAAACTGATTTGCATTGAATGTTGCTCAAGTCTACTCCGAGCCCAGCAGCTCAGAGTGACTGACAGCAGGCTGCTGAGCTGAATGAGCTGTGGAGGTGCTGCTGTGCAGGGCTCACATTAATATGAGAAAATATAGTGTTGTTATAATGATAAAATGGCCCGGAGAATGCTGTTATAACAAGAAAATACATATGTCAGAATAACATAAGAACGTTTTAACATGAACGTATCTTGTAAAAACAGCAGGTTTCTCTTGGTTTATGCAGTTCTTCTTGTGCGTATTATAACATATAATCCTACAGGTGCCATTGATTCAGGCACTGACAGAAGACATTACAAACCAGATGTTTAAACTGATACAAAATACACAGAGTTCAAATGACAGCAGTTAAGTGTAGGCCTTAGATTTGTATGGAGAGCAATACATATAGGGGTCAACGAGTTAGCTGAACAATGTTCAAAGCAGCAGAAAAGTGTCACGCTGACATAAGAGTATCCATGTTTCAGCAACACAGAAATGAGGGCCACATTAAGCAAAGTGAGGCAGTAGAGACAGTGGGAAGAAGGAGACCCGGACAATGGCTGTACAGAATTCAGAGAAAAGTAGGCCAGGTGTGATGACAAGCTATGGAAGAGAAGATGAGAGGGCATGATGGGGCACAGGACTAAACAGCAGCTACGCTATTTCACATGGGAAAGCACAGTACAGGAAGGTGTACATTTGTAAACTGGAAAAAAAACTTGACAACACATTTTTTACTGTCCAAAATATGATGCCGAGAGCAGTGTGACCTACATGGTCATTACAAAGAAGCAATGGTGATAAACGTTGTGGCCTAGTATGTTTTGTTTCTATATCTCAGAAGAATTTGATAGACTATAACTGTTTTCTTGAGCTGTTATAAGCACAAGATTAGATTCCCGCTCCACACACTCCATTCCAGCTGGTGGCGGTAATGCAGTTGTAGCAGATGTAATTAATCGCTTATATATATATTTCACCGAATCCATTCTCTGCCGTCAGGTTTGTCATGCAAACTGTTTAAGATCCTCCCTTTCTTGTTTTTTGAGCCTCTATTTTGTTAAGTTTTATTTCTGTGATGTAATTTCCTGTGCGCGATGTCACTTCCTGTTAATTCGCGCCGCTCTCGTCAGTCGGCTAGATGCCGCGACGAGGAGAGGTGAGTGTGTTTTTGAGCTCTCCATGTTAATGTTCCGAATGCAAGCAAATGTTGCTGAGATGGTTAAATTCGTGTTCCTATTCATTGTTTAGTACCTGTTTAAAGAGTATGGAGTTTTTTTGTTATTTACAAATCGAGTACAGCATGTAAATAGTCCTTATGCCAGGCTACTGGGCACCCGAGCGGGTTTTTACGTGGCTCGCCATTCTATGTTTTCTTTACAGTTTGCACTGTGTATGTGGAGCCTGGCAAAGCGAGCTGCTGTATGTTTCATTTCCTTTTTGCACAGAATAAAGTCCTGTGTTGGGTAATATGATGGCAGTGGTCCTCCTTTCAAGTTGAAGACACAACGCAGAGTCCCAGAAAGTTTACTGGTGCCCTGACAGGCGGGCTACACAGTGGTACGTTGCTCTCCAACCTCTTTACGAAGAAGAGGCAACTGAAGGATCTCATCAACTAGTTGTGGTCAGAGCTCCTCTTTTGACGGGTCGTCAGCGAAGGATGTCGAGACTCCAGGGTCTGAAGGTTTTCATCCAGCAGCGGCTGACTGCGGCTGTGGACGAGGTAGTGGGGTATTTAGAGAGAACAATAACCGAGTATGAGGAGATGGAGTGCCGCCACCGCGAGCTGCTGGATGCCCGTCCAGAACCTGGCGACAGGCTGCACACTGCAGGTTTGTGCAACAGCATGGAGTCAACACTAAACTGCAGCCTGTTAGCTCGGGATAAAGATGTCTCCTGGAAGCAGCTGCATGGTGTTTACACTGCTCACAATGGTATTTATTAAGATGGGCGCATATGGAGATAAAATACTATCAAAAATGTTACAAATGCGTGTTTAACGTTTTGTCTGTAACAAGCGATTTGTGTGTGTGTGTCATGAGGATCACAAATGCATGCTGTACAAACTGCACATAAAACACATTTTACAAATGCTTAAAATCGATTTTTTTGTGTGCAGTTTGTTGAGCTTTGCAGCTTCACCAGCGTTGAACTCGGGAAGAAATTTGACAGAAGCAATAATATCCTTTAGCTCTCTTAGCATATTTTTATTGGAACAAAGAATAACACGCGTCTACACTCTTCAAGTGTGACGACCCCAACTGAACTCAGACCTTCCCGCTAAAAACAAAATGGGTGCGCTCACAAAAACTGCGCCCCACGGTGGTGGAAACGGCACACTTCACATTACAACAGCATGACTACACATTACAACTGAGTGCACATAAAAGAATGTCTCTCAACAGACCGCATTCTCTCAGTTACATCTCTGTCGAGCGCCAAAACTGGCTTACTTGTGCGACATGTTCAGCCTGCTCAATGAACTCAATCTGTCACTTCAGGGGAAAATGACAACTGTCTTCAAGTTGGCAGATAAA
>NW_018128103.1:110279-113193 GCF_001952655.1 Monopterus albus | reverse complement strand
GTTGTGTAAATACTTTTGTTTGGGAAACAGGTTTGGAAACTCAGATGTCCGAGTTTTCCACGTGTCGTTAAACGCACCGTGCATTCGTGGATCGTGGACTTTTGAGAGTGCGGAAAAACTCAAAAATCTGTGTGTATTATTTGCATGTTTAAAGACCTTTGTCATTGTACATTATATTTACAAAACAAAATATACCCAAAATGTCAGAATAAAGTGACACAATCTTAAATTATCCCCCTCATATCTTTCATGTAAGACCTTTTAATATACCTTTCAAGAATAATACACTTATGTCTACAAACACTTACTTGAGTTACTTTTTTGTTTTATTAAAGCCATTTATATTCATGGTTACACAAGTGATGATAAAGATATAACCTTTAGTGAATAAATATTGATTAATAAATAAATACTGGATTCATAAAATAACTCCAAACATATCAGTTTCGTTAGGTAGGTAAAGCGAATTAAGCTCTTCCCTAACTTTAGGAACAAAAAGCTTTCTGAGGAGCATCAGTAATGAGCCCCCTACTAATGTTTGAAACATGTCCAAAATGCCTCTGTTGACGCGCCGTCCCCACAAATCCAGTTTGGCTTTAAATGCAGCTACTTTATCTGCCAACTTGAAGACAGTTGTCATTTTCCCCTGAAGTGACAGATTGAGTTCATTGAGCAGGCTGAATATGTCCACAAGTAAGCCAGTTTTGGCGCTCAAATGACCGAGACCGAGAGAATACGGTCATTTTTCAAAATAAAAGATCGTTCAGACTCAGATAAATAAATAAAACTGAAATAATTCATGATTTCTTGTACGGCCCGGTACCAATTAATCCACGGACCGGTACCGGTCCGCGGCCCGGGAGTTGGGGACCACTGTTTTAGACAATCCACGCATGCGTAGGTAACAATGTGTACGTACTTTCTAAAGAACTGCACACGAAAAATCGATTTTAAGCATTTGTAAAGTGCTTTATGTGCAGTTTGTACAGCATGCATTTGTGATCCTCATGACACACACACACAAATCGCTTGTTACAGAGAAAACGTTAAACACGCATTTGTAACATTTTTGATAGTATTTTATCTCCATAGGCGCACGTCGTTCTCTCTCTCTTTCTCTCACACACACACACACACACGCGCGCACCTCAGACCAGCCACGCTTCAGCTGCGGTCAGTAGTATGCTATAAGAAATGTATCGTATCATACTGGGTTTGATGTTGGATACGTGGTTTATCCAACCTTTGAAACAGATCACCAGATTCCCCACCAGATTCGTTGTGCATTGCATTACCGATGTTACACAAACGAGGTTTTACCTGATGATCCACTGTGGAAGCACAGAACCCTGCCAACTTTGTGCAGACAGCTCAGAGGGAAGATGCCATTTCCTAATTGGATGCACACGGTTTTTTCATTTCTGTTGTTTTATCTTTACAAGTTTATATTCTCACTGTTTTTTCTGTTTCCCGTTGCCTTACAAACACATCGAGAGATTGGGTACCAGAGTCAAATTCCTAACTGTATGTCTGTATTTCAGTTTTTTCTGCAGATGTCCAACAGCAGTTTATGATTAAAGAAGAGGTTTTCCCTGAGCAGCAGGGGAAGAGCCCCTGCCTGGACCAGGTGGACCCAGAGGGCCCACATATCAAAGAGGAAACACAAGATTTCAGGATTGGTCAGGAGGCCAGGAGTCAGCTGCAAGGACCGCATGAGGAGGATATCTCCAAGTTCCCATTCAGTCATGTCCATATGAAGACTGATGACAGTAAAGAGACAGCTGACTCCACACAGCTTCAGCAAAGACAAACTAAGGACAGCAGCACCTCAACAGAGCAGATGAAACCAGAAGCTGATGGAGAGGGCTGTGGAGGACCAGAACCAGACAAGACCTTGGGATCTGGTTTTAAATGTCCACCTGAATCTGATTACAAGATGTCACATTGTTCTGAAGAAGACACTGGAGACAGCTGTGATTGGAAGGAGCTCAGTAATCCTCAAACTGATGTAAATACTATGAAAAATGCAGTTACTCTAAATGATACAGGAGGTAATAGTGGCAGTAAATCATTTAGCTGCTCAAAATGTGGTAAAAGATTTGGCCAGAAGCACCACCTGCAGACACACATGAGATGCCATACTGGAGAGAAACCTTTCAGTTGTTCTCTTTGTGGTAAACGATTTACTCAGAAGGGAAACCTGACCCAGCACCTGACTATCCACACACGGGAGAAGCCATGTAATTGTCCTGTTTGTGGAGAAAGATTTGCACAGAAAGGCAATCTGACTCAACACATGACAGTCCACACAAGGGAGAAACTTTGTTGGTGAAGGGATTCTGAGAAAACAGAATTGCATCTATGGCAAAAGATTCAGTCACAGTTGCACATCAGAAACCTAAAGCCTAGGGTTGCCCCTTTCAGTGTGGAGAAAAAGGGCAGTGATAAAACAACAAATAAATAGCAGGGGGACAGGGTAGGTGTCTGAACTGACCAGAGCTAGCAGAAGAAGAGAAGAGCAAAGGCGATGAGGCCGCACAGAACCACAGCTGCTCTACAAGGCATTAGTGACACGCAGCCTGTCTTTATCCACCTAAACCTTTCAACTGTTCAGAACTGGTTTAGCATTTCCTCTATGGATATTAAATATATGCATTAAAAATGTGCACAGAAATACAGGATAAATCACATCCTCTATTAACAGAGAATTTGAATGATCTAAACAGGACATTCCCATATTACCTGGGGTGGGTGACAGCAGTAATGAAAGAAGCTACCGTGCTGTTGGTTGAGGTACAGTTTTCAGAAATTGTGACATAATGAACTTCTGACTTCACCATCCAACTCCAGGCATTCCAATGGCTATGAAACTTTAGGGCTGGGCACCAATGATATCGTGATAACTTTAGGCTAT
>NW_018128103.1:101518-110197 GCF_001952655.1 Monopterus albus | reverse complement strand
TATATATATATATTAATATTTTAAACTCTCCTCTAAATCACATCATAAATGCTTAATTTAACCTTTGGGTGCTTACAACAACAGTATGATGATGCTAGTAGTCCCTGCAACATAGAGTATGTCTGCTTAAAAAAATTCTATATCTTCATTAATGATTTCAATTGGAACAGTTTTAAAATTGCATGTAAAAAAAAAAGGGGGGGAATCACAACCAAGTTAAATTTAACTAGACAGCATTTATTCAAACTAGGCAGTTACACACATAGGTTTTTAGCAGCTGTTAAATGAAAATATATAAGGGACTGATATAGGACTACATACAGCCCAGCAGTAACAGCTGGCTCTTTCAACTTCAAAACCTCTTTATTAAATACCACTTGTCAGAACTTGGCATTTTGCAACCAGATTCTCCACAGTAGCAACTGAGTAGTTGACTGATGTATCAGGTCGCCAATCAAAGCTGTGAAGTGAACCAAAATACATCCCTTTTTATACTTTCAACTTATTAATAACAACCATACCAGAATAATGACCACTTGTCCACACATCAGTGTGATAAAATCTACTAAATATGAAGGAAATCAGCTTTTGTGAAATATTATTTGATTTGTACTTTTGAGTTTTTAGTTTGGCTCATGCCTCATTCACTAACATGGAGGTGATTGGATTTATGATCTGTACTGCAACCCGCCACCAGGGGGCGATTGACTCATGGTGGCTTCACTTCTGGGAGCTGTCAGGCTGTCCACAACACAACAGTGCATGGAGTGCCAAGCAGTGTGGTGAAAAGAGTATCCTATTCTGTCTCGTATTAACAAAAAAAAAGAAAAAATTGGCTGTCAGGCAAGAGACAGGGACCTGGAGACTTCCTCTTTATTGTTCAATAAAATTCTTGCATAAATTGAATAGTGTGGATATTATTTCTGCCAATTACATCTCAGTGTTACATCCATCCCCATCTAACCTACCCCAGTAGTTGGGTAGGTTGTGACAAAAGAACTCTGTTTTAATAACCTTTTAAGCCCTAGGGTGCTGGCTGGAGTGGCTCGCCTAAGCAGACATACCAAAGCAGTACTGTATGACTGGACCCTGTAGCAGGTCCATAGGGTTTAACAGGTTAACAAATAATCTGTTATTGTGCGAGTATCCTCAGTCTCCCCAAATGGTCCATTTACACACACAAATTCTAAACATAAGACAGACTGATAGTTGGCATAAGGATTACTCTGTTTCCTTTTGGTCAGGTTCAGAGACAAGTGTTTGAACCCTGAAAATCATGTTGACTTGGAACGCTGTTGGAGGCTCATGCTGTCTGACCCGATGTGTAGGAGTCATCATGTCCCCTTATGTCAATAATGTAGGTGATGAGTTCAAGTTAGCACAATCCAGAAAGCTGCAGCGGCTTGAAATATACCACAGTTATCTTTAAATGCTCAGATTATAAAATGAGATAAGCAGCTTGCTATATAAGAAATGTTAAATAAATCTGACAATAAACAGCTCTAAGTCATTTTTAACTGACTTCTTTCTAATATTTTACTGACCAACTATATGTCATGTACTGTAACTTAAACAGCTTATAATTAGACATATTACCTACACTGAAAATGTAGTGGGCAGCACGGTGGCTAGCGCTGTTGCCTCACAGCAAGCAGGTTCTGGGTTCGAGCCCCGGCCAACCTGTGGCCTTTCTGTGCGGAGTTTGCATGTTCTCCCCGTGCTTGCGTGGGTTCTCTCCGGGTGCTCCGGCTTCCTCCCACAGTCCAAAGACCTGCAGCATAGGTTGATTGGTGTCTCTAAATTGCCCGTAGGAGTGCTTGTGTGTGTGAGCCCTGCGATGGGCTGGCGACCTGTCCAGGGTGTAACCCGCCTTTCGCCCGTAGCTGGCTGGGATTGGGTCCAGCCCCCCGTGACCCCGTTTTGGACTAAGCGGTTTAGAAAATGGATGGATGGATGAAAATGTAGTTTACTCATTCAACTCATCAAAAGGTGATACACAGACACATTAACCTGTCACGGGATGTTATATTAAAAACAATGAACATTAACATTAGAGACTCTTAACCGGTCACAGAATGAAGTCTTAAAAATATTTAACATTAAAGACTCTTTCTATCTCTCCCTCTCTGGTGCGCGACAGGTGTCCTCATGCCACCTTTTAGTCTGGGCTGCAAACTGGGCAGTTGTCCAAATAACAGTTTAATTCTTATCTCAGGGGACTTTAACCATGGTTCTCTCCCCTTCTCGGCCACCCTCCCAAACATCACCCAGTATGTACGTAAATTGCCGCATGAAGGACAGTAAAACTCTGGATCTAATGTATGCAAATGCCAGGAAGGCGTACACCTCCGCCCCCCGCCCCCCTCCCCCCTCTAGGTTGCTCTGACCACAACCTTGTCCACCTACTTCCAGTGTATATACACCAGTGGTGAAAAAAGTGTCACCTCGGGTCAGGATGGACCTAGAGTTGGTTGACAAAATGATTTCAGTTATTTATGAAGTCTTGCCTTATTCATGATCCAGCGGTTAATTCTAGGATCCACTGGCGTGTTAACTGTGACATTTGTACACGGCGAGAAAACATTTTCAGTGCACAGTAATTCATTGAACAGGTTGGTTTGACTTTGTAACGTTTATATATCACTTTCAACACAAATTATAAAGTACTGTTAAAGATTGAGGAGATTCTCATATCAGACGGTCTATACGACCTTTCCCTCTTGCAGTGCATCTACAAGCACAGTAATAATCAGACCAGCAGTATAGTTTTACTCTTTACTCATGCCAACTGCATGAAAGAAAAGAATCACTATCCACTTTACACCCAGCATGTGAGCCAAACAGAGTCCCAGTTTGCCATCCTGCCACTCAGACAGGAAATAAAACAAGCAGCAGCATTTGCTAAATATCATGTCTGAATGAATGAGTAATGTGAAAGACTCCTGTGTCTGAATGATATATCCTACTTCATTTAGGTTGGATTGAAGACATTTTTTCAGAATATTCTAAATATATACATTCATTACTCGGTGTTGTCTGAAGATAACTTTGTTTTTTCATTGCTTTTTGGAAAAGAACACGAGTTGAACAAATGATGACACCGCCGTTACATAGGTATGTTAAGGTTTACGTTTTCAGTTTTCATACAGAATAAATGGTCCTATATGTAGTTATTAAGGCCTCTGCTTCCTCATGCAAAACTCCCAAATTTCTTCTTTAGACACATATAGATGTTAATTAAAAATTTAACAACCTCTTTTAAAACTATTTAGCTAATCACAAGAGAAATAAAATGGAACGTGCGTGAGAAATAAAAGGCATAGTCAATGACTGTTTTTATTTACATCAGCACCTGGGTTATTAGATTCAGTAAAGTGAATAACATCATTTATTTATTTAGCAGTAGAATTTGACATTAAGCTTCTCATTATCAGAGCAACTTTACATGTTTGAATTCTGTTGTGAAGTTAGCCATAACAAATAATTATTGTGCTAACAACTTTGCAGGTTGTTTTTAGTAATGTTGCGCTAGTCCTTTTTCAGTTTTTGTTCAGTTGCTTAACTGTGTAGGTTGTAACTGGAAATAGCAGAACTGGTGCTTTTTCAGCCATCGCTGATGTTGTGAATTTCTCCAGTAAGTCAGTCAGTGGTGCCAAGTGGTTTTATTTAGAATGTCAAGGCAACATATGATGAAAAAAAAAAAAAAATCAAAAATATTAAATATAAGGCAGTTGTCTAATCAAGGTAACACTTGGGGTCTCAATGAAACAGTAAATGTAGCCTTGAGACCTGCCCAGCTTAAGGCTCCTTGTAGATATACAGGTACCCCTGCCTAAATGTGCTGATCACGCTACTTTGTGTTATTCTGCTTAATGACTCAGCATTTGAATAGTAATAATCTCTGGTGTGATGAAGTTTAATGTTGGCAGAGTAACTGTATCCTCTCTGCCAGTTCAAGGCAGTGTAGGATCCTGAGTTTCTCTCTCTGGAGCTCCTCAGGACTTACTTGCTGTGACAGCTTGGCAGAGAAGTGGATCAGGTCCTGCATGAAGAGGCCCACAGCCCCTGCAGGTGCAGGAGGGATCTTTGTGAGAGAGCAAGAGTCAAACTGAAAGTTGATGTTCTTGGCTCTTGGGCAGCCTGGTCCCCGTTCCTCGATCCATGTCAGAAGTCTACAAGACAAAAAAAATATTATCTTATGGTTCTTAAACCCTCCCCTGTGTAATTGACCTGTCTCGACATCTGTGCTCTCATGAAGTGTCATGACAGATTAAAGACAGAGCTTGGAACAAGTGGCTACTGCAATAAGCTTTAAACATGGTGTCTAGATAGCAGGTTAAGCGAAAACATGGAATTTATTCACTCTCACTTGTGGAAAACTCAGTTTTAATTTCCAAAAATGGAGATCTCTCTAACTCTGGGTCAGTTACCACAGTAACGTGCTCTGTGAATCTAACCTGCTCACTGGCAGGTTTTCTACAACAAATCAAAGTTCTTTCATTTCCTCATTCATACAGTTCATATTAAAGCATATTGGAGATAATTATTTTCAGAAGTTTATGGTGGGGAAAGGGATAAAAAGTTAAATAGTAGCCTAAGCTTATTACCAAACACCTATCTTAACTCGTATGACTGCTTTAATAGTCATCGGTGTAAAGGCAGCGATCCCTCCTCACATTTAGTTACCAAGTTAAAGTCCCTAACCTATAGCAACCGGAAGATATTCTTCCTCTCCATATTCATGATTAAACCCCAAAATTTAGATCTAGAATCAAGCTCAAATTCTGACCAGAAAAACAATCTTCCACCATCGCCAACCACAGGCTGGTCATTCATTCATCCCCCAAGCATGTACCATTTGAATCACCTCTCTCATCCCGATCATTTTTCCTGTGTACATATTGTAAATAAACATATTTATCTTATAACTGGCTTTATTATGCCATCTTTGGGTGTCTCTTGTTTCCAGTAAATGGGTTCACTGAACTGGTAGAATTCACCACTTTCACTCTTAAGACTGATTTAATTTTATTTTCTATTGCTTTTTATGGAAAATTGTGCAATATTTTGTTTAGTAAAATAAAAATAGATATTGATTTTGTAAATATGTATGATGCAGTGAGATTAAGAGTGTTGGCTGGTCACATATGAAACATTTCATTTTGCTAGCTACCGGGGAAAGAGCCTGGGAGAAGAGACAGATAGCTAGATGTCATAAAGGCATAAAATAAAATAAAACAAAACTGTTGTGTAACCAGAGCACTAAATGTGGGCCAATCCTCTGCTGTAAAAAGTTCTTAATCTGTCCTGCTTGAGTAACACTTTAAAAACTTTTTTTTTTTTTAATTAAAAAACATATTTTGGCCTCAGAGTTGTTTTTAAAGATTTATGTCTTCATTAGGAATCAGTGGCCTTTGGGACTCAGAGGTACAGGCTGGGTAGGGAAGTCAGAAAATGCTGTGAGGAGTCACACATTGGTTTTAGCCTAGAGGCATGATATTGATCCCATCTCTGTGGTAGACTTGCATGCAGACAGAAACACCTGCTCTCACCTGTTGTCAGACGTTAGCAGCTTTGCAGTCAACTTGCTGTAGCCGTTTCCAGAGTCCTCCTCCAAGGTTGCTGCAGTTGCAGACAGTTTACCAAACAACTCAACCAACCAGGTGAGGCGAGCAATGCCGCTAAATGCCGGGAAACCAAATCCAGTCTTCAGAACTTCACCTTGAACAAATTATAATATGCATACATTACATTTCCTTAAAAATATTTAGCTTTATTTCCAACTCTAAAATGTGTTTTTTCTCAGTGTCCAAGGACAACTTTTCACATCAAACTCAACACTGTACCTAGAGATACAGTGGTGTGAAAAAGTGTTTGCCCCCTTACTGATTTCTTATCTTTTTGCATGTTTGTCACACTGTAATGTTTCAGATCATCAAACAAATTTATATATTAGTCAAAGATAACACAAGTAAACACATCATGCAGTTTTTAAATGAAGGTTTTTATTATTAAGGGAAAACAAAACCCATTTATCCCAGCATGTCTTCCAGGGCCTGAAGCAGCAAAACAGCCCCAGACCATCCCACTACCACCACCATATTTTACTGTTGGTATGATGTTCTTTTTCTGAAATGCGGTGTTACTTTTACGCCACACATAATGGGACACACACCTTCCAAAAAGTTCAACTTTTGTCTCGTCTGTCCACAGAGTATTATCCCAAAAGTCTTGGGGATCATCAAGATGTTTTCTGGCAAAACTGAGACGAGCCTTTATGTTCTTTTTGCTCAGCAGTGGTTTTCGTCTTGGAACTCTGCCATGCAAACCATTTTTGCCCAGTCTCTTTCTTATGGTGGAGTCATGAACACTCAGCTTAACTGAGGCAAGTGAGGCCTGCAGTTCTTTGGATGTTGTTGTGGGGTCTTTTGTGACCTCTTGGATGAGTTGTCGCTGCGCTCTTGGGGTAATTTTGGTCGGCTGGCCACTCCTGGGAAGGTTCTCCACTGTTCCATGTTTTCGCCATTTGTGGATAATGGCTCTCACTGTGGTTCGCTGCAGTCCCCAAGCTTTAGAAATGGCTTTATAACCTTTTCCGGACTGATAGAGCTCCATTATTCTCTTTCTCATTTGTTTTTGAATTTCTTTGGATCTCGGCATGATGTCTAGCTTTTGAGGATCTTTTGGTCTACTTCACTTTGTCAGGCAGGTCCTATTTAAGTGATTTCTTGATTGCGAACAGGTGTGGCAAGAGAAATTGAACTCAGGTGCGATAAACCAGTGTTTTGACAGGGGGGCAAACACTTGTTCACACAGGGCTCTATAGTTTTGGATTTTGTTTTCCCTTAATAATAAAAACCTTCATTTAAAAACTGCATGATGTGTTTACTTGTGTTATCTTTGACTAATATATAAATTTGTTTGACGATCTGAAACATTACAGTGTGACAAACATGCAAAAAGATAAGAAATCAGTAAGGGGGCAAACACTTTTTCACACCACTGTATTTCTACCTATAGGCAATGCAAGTGACAGCATAGGGCCCTGTCAGGTCCGCTCGGCGCGGCCTGCCTCTCTTCCTCCTTTCTCTCTCGACCTGCGGGATCGGCACCTCAGCTGTGTAGTATTCGGTAATGAGTGACTTGTTTGTCAGTGCGCACAGCTGAGGTGCATTCCTGTGATTACCTGCTCCTTTATTTAAACCTCAGGCAGATGCTCCGTCTTTGCCGGAGCATTATCTGTAGATATACTTGTATTCATGGTATGTGTCAGACGCCATTTTAATTTCCACGCTGACAGTTCCTGTGTTGTGGATCTCTTTTTGTACATCGTTTCCTTGTGTTTAGGCATGCGTAATTTGATTTCCACGCTGACAGTTCCTGTGCCGTTGATTTCTTTTTTCGTTTGCTACTCTGCTCCCCTGACGGTGTTTGCTAATCCTCCTGGTTGTTCCGTCTACTCACCTGTCTGTCCTAGATCCTCCTATTCTCCTGGTTCCTGCCGTTAGTTTGTCCACTCACCTGTTCGTCCTGGTCTCCTCAGCCTGCCCTGTTTTTGTACTGTCCAGCCTGATTATGCCACAGACATAGACTGTTACCTTGTTTGTGTTTTTCCCCCAACAAACCACCTTTTTTCACCAGCACCTGGGTCTTGCACATTGAGTCCTACCTCAGTTCTCCCTCACCCTCCTGGTGAGGGGGACGCAACCATAACAGGCGCCCAAACCACCAAGGGCCTCATGCACCATTTCTTTTAAAGGAAACACTCAACCCTGTATCTGAGCCATTAGTCAAGCACAGGGCTCCAGACTGCGAGTGATCAGTCGCATTTTAGAGCATGTTGGTAAAGTGTGACTGCAAAATAAAGGGTTGTTAAAAACAGATCACATTTCCTTCAGCCTACTTTGGTCAGTGCTAGTTAGTTTTCTTCCCCAGTCTAAAAGTGGATAATATGATCTCAAATAATAGCAAGCTGTGTGGAGATCTCACTTAGGGCCCCAAGATGTTCAGAAACGGCTCTGACTGTACCACATGGCATTTGATAAACTTAAAAAAAAAAAAAAAACATCAAAAACATAAGCCATATGCTAAAACTGAAGCAGGGACATACTAACCTTAAAACTCAGAGGAAAGGTTTGGTTCAGATCCACAGAAGCATCAAATTAATCAGAGACATGCTCCTGTCTCTTACCTGTAAAATGAAGAGTACCTTCCTGCAGGGTTTTTCCCTCTACTGCTCTCTTCAGTTCCTTGTATTCTTCTGTCAGCAGCTCTATGTGTTCCTCATGAAGAATCACTCCCGAGACACACACACACACACACACACACACACAAACTTAGTTCAACCTGTGCGTTTTTGCAGAAAATGTCCCAGAGGTCACAATCCATGCTGATCACAGGATTTAATAGTAATTTATGTGTTATGTATTAAATGCAATCAGGAGCAGTGACATGATCTTAATAGTGGAAGATTATGTTTACCACAACCAAAACATGTAATCAGTTGAGCTAAGGATGTGCATTACTGCTGCACTGGGTCTAATTCAGAGGTTTTCAACCAGCAGCACATGGTGGTCTGCGAAGGCACTGCATGTGGTCCCTCACCATTTATTCAATAGAGCAGTTTCAGTGTAGGAACCTTTTTCTTCCACTCCCCCCCTTTTTTTTTCCTTTTCATCA
>NW_018128103.1:75382-101277 GCF_001952655.1 Monopterus albus | reverse complement strand
AAGCAGTATAGATAATGTACTACTCATTTGTGAATAATCAAATCCATGCTAGTATCTTAAATTTAGAAAAGCCAAGGTGACTTTCAGGATTGAAATAGTGCCACACAGTCGCTCACAATTAGTTGAAAACCCCTGGTTTAATTAACACCTGACCTGCACATGGAACATACAGTGCATGCAAGTACTTTCACATGGTTATTTATTAGCATCACCTTTTTCCTGGGCTAAATCCCAGAGCTCCACAGCAGCCTTGTAGCTCATGGCCATGGGATACTCAACACAGACATGTTTCCCTGCATGCAGAAAAGCTCTGTGAGATAGAAGTTTTCTTGGTCAAAATGAGACAATAGAAATCCTGAGTAAACACTAAATTCTGCATTCTGAACCAAAGCATTTTATCAGTGGGAGAAGTTACATAACCTTTGTGAAAAAGGTTTACATGACAGAGCTATAAAGTTATCCAGTGTTTGGTGTGAAGCCATGAATGAAGAAGCTCTGCACTTCTTGTCTTATCAGTTTTTTTTTTGTTTTTTTTTAACACTTGGGGAGCTTTCATTTCTTCTATCACATTTCCATCAGGTCAGAAGTTTACATACACTCAGGTAGTATTTGGTAGCATTGCCTTTAACTTGGTGTAAACCTTTGGGGATGCCTTCCACAAGCTTGTTACAACAAGTAGCTGGAGTTTCAGCCCATTCCTCCTGACAGAACTGGTGGAACTGGGTCAGGTTTGGAGGCCTCCTTGCTCACACACTTTTTCAGTTCTGCCCACAAATATTCTATTGGACTGAGCTCAGGGCTTTGTGACGGCCACTCCAGTACTTTGACTTTCTTGTCCTTAACCATTTTGCCACAACTTTACAAGTCTGCCTGGGGTCACTGTCCATTTGGACAAGACCCATTTGTGACTAAGCTTTAACTTCTTGGCTGATGTCTTAAGATGTTGCTTCAATATATCCACATAATGTTCCTTCCTTATGATGCCATCTATTTGTGAAGTGGACCAGTCCCTCTTGCAGCAAAGCCCCCCACAACATGATGCTGCCACCCCCATGCTTCATAGTTTGGATGGTGTTCCTTCAGCTTGCAGACTCTCCCTTTTTCCTCCAGACACAACAATGGTCATTATGGCCAAACAGTTCAACTTTAGTTTAATCAGACCAGAGGACATTTCTCCACAAAGTCAGATCTTTGTCTCCATGTGGCCAGTGGCTTCTTCCTCACAGAGCAGCCTTTCAGGTTACGCCGACATAGGACTTGTTTTACTGTCGATATTCTTTGGTACCCGTTTCCTTCAGTGTCTTCACAAGGTCCTTTGCTGTTGTTCTGTGATTTGTACTGTTCGGACCAAAGTACGTTCATCTCTAGGAGACAGAGCACGTCTCCTTCCTGAGCAGTATGATGGCTGCATTGTCCCATGTGTTTATACTTGTGTAGTATTGTTTGTGCAAATGAACATGGAACCTTCAGGCGTTTGGAAATTGTTCCCAAGGATGAACCAGACTTGTGGAGGGTCACAGTTGTTTCTGAGGTCTTGGCTGATTTATTTAGATTTTCCCATGATGTCACACAAAGAGGTACCGAGTTTGAAGGTAGACCTTAAAATTCATCCACAGCTGCACCTCCTATTTACTCAGATGTCAGTTAGCAAATCAGAAGCTTATAAGGCCCAGTCAGCACAGTGGATGTAAACCTTTGACCCACTTGAATTGTCCTGACTAATCTCCCAGTCCCAGTCCCCACAGCCTGATGCTGCCACCACCGTGTGTGACTGTATCAGTGAGGTGATGCTCAGTGCCTAGTTTTCTCCACACACACACTGTTGGGAATCTTTGTTTCATCAGACCAGAGGACTTTACTTCTCATGATCGACTACTCTGTTTGGCTGGGAGGCTCTGTCGGTGAAGTCCGGTTGCAAATCTCTTCCATTTGAGAATGATGAAGTCCACCGTGCTCCTGGGCACTTCTGATATTGCAGAGATGTTCTTGTGTCCTGCCCCAGATCTGTGTCTTGACACTGTCCTGCCTCACAGGTCTGTGGACAGCTCACCTCATGGCTTGGCTTTCACTCTGACATACACCATCAGCTGTGAGACCTTATACAGATGGGTGTGTACCTTTCCTAATTATACCCAGGGCATTAAATTAGGCACAGGTGGACTCTAATCAAACTGCAGAAGCATCTCAGTGACAGGAGCAGGATGCACCAGAGCCCAAGTGTCATTGTGTGGCAGCTGTGGCTCCGGAGGTAAAGCAGGTTGCCTCCTAACTTGAGGATTAACGGTTTGGTTCCCAGCTTGCCAAGTCCAAATGTCTGAAGTGCCCCTGACCCAGACTTTGAACCCCCAGTTGCTCCCAGTGATGACCCCGGTGTATGAATGATCTGGAGTGTGAATGACCAAATAGTGTGAAAGTGCTTTGAGTGTGCTACAATGCATAGAAAAGTGCTGTACAAGTATAAGGACATGAGTGTGCACTTGGCACATCCCCCCAGAGCACCAGGCAGGGTGCACTTAACTCAGCTACACCATGGGTTCATGAACATGGCACCATTTATATTGGTTTTTCCATTTATTTTGTTACACAACTATAAGTGTTCATTCACTGGATTCCTGATTTATTTTATGTGACAGATCAAGTGCAGACACTTGTTGCAGTTTTTGTTGTGCACAATACCTGATACTGTCCTCATGAGACACATTCTCAGTGCAGATGAATGCCACCTGAATGTCTTCTCTGTTCACAGCCTCCTCTACTGAAATCTGAGGCACTCCCTGCTGAGTGTCCAGGCTTCTCCTGTGGACAGAATCATACAGATGGGATAAAACACTGTCATCTTCTAAGACAGTGGACACAATCTAATGGTATTTGAGTGACTGTGCATTTTGAAACTGCTCCTCTCATTTTACAAACTTCATGTGATCAAATAACTCCACTTTGTAATAGCCATTTTGCATGCCCATTGGTGTGATGGAAAGGAATGACAGTGACAGTCACAATGCCAAATAATGCTTAATATGTACTGCACCTTGGTTTGCATCACAGGTTTTTTTTTTTTAACCTCTATTTATTCATTCAGGGTCAGTCCACTGAGAGGCCGCCTCTCTTTTGCAGGGGGGCCCTGTTCACATTCACAGGGTTATACATTCATACCTGGAAGCAGCACAGCACTACCACAGACTGACCTGTGGCACTGAGCAGCTCCACTGGAGCCGCTGGGGTTAACACCACAGTGGTGTGTTAATGAGAGTGGGGAAAGGGCTGCTTTGTCACCTGCTCTTTTAACTTGTGTTTAAACTTGTATTTATTGTGTTATTTTGTTTTTATTGCTGTGCACATCGGGGGTCATTGGGTTGGAGTCAAATCCCTTGTATTTTTGATAATACTTGACAATAAAGTTTAGGCTTATGCTGTCCCACCCAGATTTAATCCTTCCAGTCACAAGCTAGTTCCTCTAACCTGTAGACCACCACTGCCCCATGAATTTTTATACAAGAATGCATCATCTCAGCACTTGCTTTCTCTGAAATATACTCTTATCATTGAGCATGGAGGGTCATTATGAACTGAAAGTGCAAAGCCTGACATCAACTTTTGTTCTTTTTCTCCCCCAGCCACTGTGGCAGGTGGTTTTCCAAAGTTACTGTCACTCAGCATTTTCACTGGCTACAATTTTGTTGTTGGGACATTACATTTTATATAATTAAAGTTGACTAAGGCATGCTAAAATGTACTACCCTTTTAAATCTAAATGACCACACCCAAATAAAGACAACATAAAATTTATAACACTACAGGTCATTATCAAATATTGAGCTCTGATAAGGTTGTGTGTAAAGCTTTTTTTTGCAGCCATAAAAAGAGTAGCCTCTTACTGCATAACATAAGTGTTGCAGGGGTGTAGAAGACTAATTGCAAAGAACTAAACTCAAAACCTAGCCAGAGAAACAGTATTACAAAACAGGAGTAAATACTGTAATACAGGGCAGAAAAAAAAAAGTTCTGCATTAGAAACAAAGAGTAAATAAGAACTCCATGAAAACTGGCTTTCAAGACCAGAGGCTTCCAACATGCCACACCTTGATGGCTGGGGCATGCTGGGGCAGAGTCTGCGATGAAAGCAGAGCTGTACAGTCAGCAGGTCTGACTCTTTAAGAGTCCATGGCATGCTCATTTCCAGCCATTTAATGTTTAATCTTGGGTACCTCTAGATCAGCATGGCACTCCTCATAACTCCAAATAGTCAGAATTGATAATGATAAAACATTCAGAATGATAAAACCAGGGAGCTTCTTCCTAAAAAACAAGAGGTTTGCGAATGTGCACACCTCCTGCTGCCGATGTGTCGAAAGTGAACAGCAGGATGAGCCACAACGGCATAAATTAATCACATTAAGAATTTCTCCTCCATAGATAGGTAAACAATGTTATATGTAGCGATGAAAAGAGATGTCCAACACTAAACAGAATGGGTAATTGAGAAACTCCCTATTTTAACTTTCATAATGCAGACATAGTAACTCCTCCAGCCTTACAACAATTCTCTAACGTTACAGAAACAAGGCATTAACAGACATGCAATGTGTGTGTGTTTTTTTTTTTTTTTTTTTAACTTACTGTTAAGTCCCACTGAGTAGTGGAAACATCTCTCCCTTTCAAGTAGCTACTAGGTAGGAGGATAATCACCTTTATTGGCCAAGTATGTTACACACAAGGAATTTGTTTTCAGTACAGAACCAAGTCAGCCATCCGGTTGGGAGACAACTGCTCTACTGACCACACCACTGTCACCTCACCACTGTCACAAGGTGATTGCTGTGTCTTCCCCCACACGACCACATACAGTCACAAAGTAGTGAAATTAATTCCAAAAGGTAGTGTAGCACTGACAATAACATCATGGACCGTTAATCCACTCGTTATCCAGCAACACATCATATTCGGCAGACACACTGGCCTCAAGCTGTCAAAACAAACAGGTACTGTGCTCTGGGGGAATCCAGCATTGATGAGCTGATCATTCAGTGCTGTGAGGTCTTCACAGGCCGGCTGCTTGTAGGTTAGACCCGGTCAAGTAAAACAGCTAGTCGCTGTACAGGAACATTCCCGGACATGCAGTAACCTCGGGCCCTGTATTTTTCTCCACATCCTCTGGTCACAGTTCAGCAGCAGGAGGGAAAATATATACACAACACCAGTGGCATTCAAAAAATTCCACTTTTAAAATGGCACCGGTGGATGTCAGGCCAGCTGAGATGAACATGCAACTGCCTGTAGATTATGACCATTCAAGGAAATCCTTAAAGTATCTTGTTGAAAAAAGTCTCGAGCGAAAGTTTGTCAGACATGTATAAACCGAGGTGCTTCTGCATAGAGGTACTAGAACATATATACACACACACCTCATTCTTTGAGCTTTAGGTCACATCTAAGATGCTAACTTTCCGTTGTAACATTGTAGATAAGTCAGAAAACAAGGAAGAGTGCCATGGGCTCTTTAAGACAGACTGAGCCAAGAAATAGCGGCAACCAATCCATCAACATGAAGTAACCATGTGTTAATACACTCACAACTCCCTCACTAGTTCAGTAATGTGACCATCTTCTTTTGAAGCCTCTTTGGGATACAAACCCCCATTGTTTCCCACCAATGAGATAGAAGTCACTGTGCCATCAGTTCAGCAATACCTCCGCCGTTGCTGCAAGGTTTGGAAAGATACACACAAAGTAATTGATTCTACTCTTCTTGGGATCATTTGTCATTGAAAGAGTCATTAACCCTAAAGCTGTCAGACTAAAACGACCCAATTCCGTGAGGGTCCATCCTACCTTCCATGTCTCTCGGGTCCATTGTAATACAAGCCAACCTAAGAGTTCTCCAGTGGACCGCTCCTCCAGTTCCCAGGTCTAACCAGTGACCTGCACTTCATCCTCTATTCTTCAGTGCCAGTTTTCAGTCTCTGCTTGTCGACAATCCTTCTCTTGTCTCGCAAAACTGCCAATCCTCCAGCCTAAGCTCAGTGATACTTACTCTGGGTTCCATGGGTCTGACCTGCAATCCACCGCTGCCCAAGATGCATGAGCTGCCACAAGTCAATATCAACCCATCTGACCTCCCTGCTAACCTGAGATATCGGTTCGACCGCCGACCTGCCGAACTAGCCCCAGGAATACCTACTCTGAAATCTGTGGATCAAACCTGCACTTCCTTCCTACGTGAGGTGCCTGAGCGACTGCCAGCCTGTGCCTGCACCAGCATCTGATTCAGAAGTAGTTTGGCTGAATTCACCAACATCCAGCAACTAAGAATCATACTGTGCTGCCCTAGTTCTATCACTCCTGTCTTTTTATATACATGTATATAAAACAAGTGTTCTTGTTCCAGTGTGGATGTTGTTGCTTTAGAAAGAATCTAACAGAGCAGAAACACATCTTTATCACATGCTCTTATTTAATGACACTCATCCTTTTGTTTCCACAGGGTCACCCATTTCTATGTAAATATGGGTGACAGGCACAGAGTGCACACAGAAGGACTTGAATGGATTCTCCTCCCTTACAGCTTCAGGCTATGTTATCTAACTAGAACTGCTTGTGTTTCTGTGTGTGATGGGAGCATGTGTGTGTTACCTGGAAATGAATCCTTTGACAGTGATGTTCTCTGCAGAACTGCCAGGCAGTGGAGCCAACATGTCTCTTATCCTCACCAACCCTACTCTGCCGATGCCAACCACCACTGCTCCAAACATTCTGACTGAGAAAGAAAAACGTTACAGTGTAGGTATGTGAGTGGAGTTAAATCAGGTCCTGAATGTCAAAAATATAAGTGAATAGCCAGGTAAACCTTTTTACATGTTCAAATCAAAGTCATAGCCAAATCACTGAAAATAAACTGCTTATACTGTATATCAAAAAAGCAGCAAATTATTCAAGGGCTCTAGACTTTTTTTTTTTTTTACTCTGATTATAAAACTGTTGTATGCGTCAGAATTTGACAGCATTGTGATCTTGAAAGTTTCAAGTAAAAAGTACTGTGTCCACCTTCAAATTAAAACAAAATCTTTGTTTAACTTTAAATCATAGGTGTAAGGTTCCAGGTCCACATTCTGTACAAATATAATGCCTGTGGCTGGGCACTACTTTGATGTAGGCATATGTCTACTATAGGCTCTATTGTGACTTTTTGCAGAAAAAGCAAACAATGAGTGATGGTGGCAGTGCTGAGCTGATTGGCATAATATAGCCTTTACTATAGCCCATTTCTACACTGTGACAGTTGTCGTGTTGGTCAGCTGTAAAAAATACATCATTGCAGATGTTACAACAGTAAAAGTCTCATCTCAGGGTGGTAAAGGCTGTACATAGCTGACAACCCAAAAATCTGTTCGACTGCCATGAAGAATGGGCTAAAATTACACCTGAAAGGATCCAAATGCTGCTCAGAGAGTAAGGAGGTTGAGGAGGTTATGGAGGACATACAAAGTACTAAAGAAAATTTCATTACGGGGGATGCAGACATTTGCACTTATGATTTTCATTATTTTGCTATAACTTTTTTTATACACTCCCTGACCATTTTTGTTAGTTCTGTAGTGAAAATGACTACACTTAATGAATATGGACATTAATATTGAATATCCATTATCCCTTTAGAATTACTGAGCTGCTACCCCCCAGATAAGTCTGCAAACACGGAGACGCTGGAGTTACTCACACAGATAAAACTTTGAGTCAAAGTATAATTTAACAATGAAAATGTTTTAAGAAACCTAACCCCAGAAGCTAAAATGCTACCTATAAGAAGTTTCCCCCCACTCAATAAATACAGTGCAGAACAGGAATAAAATGGTCAGTCAACAGATTACAAGGCACCATTAAATAAAACACCACAAATCAATTAATCACACAACCAAATACAAGAGGGCCTTGCCTCCCTGTGCATAAAACCATTCACACACTGTTCACACCATAAAATGGACTAAACCCTATTTAAAACAATACAATAAAGAGGGAACATAATACTCGGTAACCCTCTTAACATAAAAGCAAACAAGGCGAAACGTTGCATAAGCAAAACACTACATAAGCAAAGCAAAGCAAAGCAGCAGTGGCTATCACCCCTGCATCAAGTAAAGCCACTGTTAAGGAATAGCATAGAAACGATCAAAACAATTAAAACCAACAACACTACAGGTTACCTTGGCTGCACGTCACCCTAGTACAACATGTGCGATGGACGCCAACTTCTACTGGATCCCGCTCGCATCAATTATCCCTCCGGAAGAGCATGCGGCGATCTCCTAAAACCAGCCTATAACCAAAACAACCTGATTAAACACGTTGCACTATTAACAGATCCGATCTACAATTAGCCCGTTGGACAAACCTTAAAGAAAGCGGGACACAGCTCAATGGAGGGAGATTCACATCAGACCGGTTAAGGCAGCAACCAGCACAGAAATTGCTTGTGACAACAGCGTCTCCCCAGGTGTTATTTATATCCCTGATTGTTCTGTCAAATTACTAACCAGGCGGTGTAGGCGTGGCCAACCCGCCGGTTACATTAGTGCACAGAGTTGTTTATAGTGGACTACACTCCAATGATAAATTTGTCAGAAACGGTGAACTCAATTAAATGGCCAGACGAGGAAGTGCAAAATAAAACCGTCTCTTTATTAAGAAAACTAACGTTGAACAAAAGAAAACCATACAAGACACGGTGAAAACACAAAACTCACAATCCGAGGTCAGAGCCAGCAAACACATCCAACAGAGGTGATCCAAAATATGTAGTCCAGAGGGAAGTCCGAGACAAGAGGGCAAAGCAGAAATGAATATACCAAGGAAACAGTCCGGGTCAGAAACACAAAATACCAAAACCGAAAAAAATGCTGGAAAGTCAGAGCTGGGGTCTAGAACAATCTGGCAGCGTCCTGGTGGGAGGACACTGCCTAAAGGTGTAAACAGGTGCAAACAATAACGAAACAGGTGAAACTAATGTGAGCGATGAAGAACGCCAAAAGACCGAAACTAAGGTGAAACAAAAACAGGAAGTAACGTCAAAATAAAAGCCAGACAGGAAGCAGCGGAACCGAATCATGACAGTAGTTAATTTAGTCTTGATCTGAATGCCAGGAATTCTGCTGTTCATTGACCTATTTACTTAAAATATGAGACACCAAAAATGACATAATGAAACCAGTTATAAGCAAAATAAATGTATTTCCAATAAGTACAACATGGAAAATGATTGAGATGAAAAATTCAATGAAATGGTACATTTGTAACAAAAATGGAATCAGTGAGTGTCTGGAGGAATTACTGGACTATTGTTGATTGTTCATTGTTGCAATGGTAGAAGGATGAGTTAAAATGTTCTAAAATTAAGTGAGATTTTAGATCTAAATTCTGGGGTTTAGTCACAAATCTGGAGAGAAAAATAACTCAGTTTGCATAGGTTAAAGACTTTAATCAAGTAGTAACTACAGTTTTCATAAGTTTGCCAGGGCTCACATGGCCACGGAAGGAGAAGCGCTGAGCTCGAAGCCTTTTTGAGCCAGAGTTAAGCTGGGGTCTGGAGTTCCAAGATGGTCCTGAACTGGAGACTCAGAACAAATCCGTCATCACCGGATCTGGCTGGGCTTGCTTTCCGAGGCAGCTACTTCTCAGTGGAGGGCCAGTTCTTCATCCAGGATGCTGGCTTCACCAGGGTCCTTCTGTGGTTGTGGCATTTAATGATGTCTTGAGGGAAAACCGTGTATAATGTTGTATCTGGTACTTTTTACCATACGGACTCTGAGAGACGAGGCAGTCCAAGTAACTACAAAACAGTGCTGATTTATTCCACTGAATACGCCGTCACCCTAAAAGCTATAATACAGTTGTCCCATAAACTATGCCCAGCCCCCAAAGACAGTTCTGCCAGAGGCACACTGTGTCACATCGAATTCTCTCCATAGCACTGGTTGTTACTGAGATACACATGTGCCAGTGTTTAAACAGCCTTCAAGTGCAACAAACCACCCACACATTCCATGGGAAAAAAAAACAACTTGGCGATTTCCCTGTGCCTCACTAGTGTGGAATTTATCAAAGATTATCTATTCAGGCAAGATAACTCACTGCCTGATCTCCAGCTGGGGGGAAATGAAAAAGAAATCAGACAATTTGGGGAAACAGCTGCCAAGAAATAGCAGGAACTCACTTATAAAACGTGAATTTTACATCCCTTATTGATATCAAATTCTGTAATCAACGGCACTCATTTACTTTCCCTCAAATGAGACTATGTGCTTTGTTAACTGTTACATGTTTCAGGGAACAAACCAGCACATCATTCAAACACAAAAAAAATGTGTTTTATTATCCTTACTGTTTTGAATCCAATTTAGAGCGTCGAGAGTGGGCAGCCCACACATCAGCCTTAATTTAGAAAATTCAATGTGGAGGTTTTATGTATAAACAAAGGTTCCTGCCTTACCTGTTTGTGGTTGACCCAGTTTGATGTGTGGGACTGCAACACAGCTCAACAGAGAATGAGGAAGTCACTGACAATTAAATCCTCGAACCTTGAAAAAAATTAAATATTCCCGGTCACTTTTGACCAGGAACATAACAGGTGTTATTTTATGTGACTGTATAAAAAATTTAAATGGTTTCAAAACAAATGTCCTTGGTAACTTTGACCCAAGTCTGTGATAAACAGTATACTATGTTTCATTTAATTATTTCTTATAGTCAATAATCCAGAAATTACATTTTTTGGAACTCGAATTCAAGATATATAGGCTCAGATCAATGAGCTTTATGGCCATAAAGGCCATAAATAACAAACAGAACTTCAAAACTTGTAATGTTCACAAGACCTTAAGTTGAGAAAAAATTCTAACACAACAAATAGTGATAAGATATTGTGACGACCGCTGGCTCGGTTGAGAGGAGCTGGCCCGAGCCTGTGCTACACTGAGACAGCTAACTATCCAGCAGTGTGCCGGCACCTGGCTCAACAAGGAGGAGAACACCTGGTTTGTCTTTTTGTGGTTTTATTGAACGCGGTATGGAGACAAATGAAGACGCTGTATGAACTGGCACCATGTGCTCTCTAAAGAAAATAAAAGAATAAACAACAGTCTCCCAGAACTTCACCATCGCCCGCCAACAGAACCTAAAAACAACACGCCCACCTGTCATCCCTCTTATCTCCTCCCGCACCTGTTCCTCCCCCACAATCCCACATTTGCCAGAACAGCGCGGCATTTCACAGAAAACATCGGTAACCAATACATGCAACAGTTTTCACAACAGTGTCAACCCACTTTGCACACAACAGAACACACGAACATTTGCGACCACAGTATGTATTATTACACTTTTTATGATGAGACCAGCACACCAAGTTGTTTAACATGAAATAAACACAACATGAGGGTTAAACCAAAATATTCACTTTTATGCAGTGAGAATGTTTTGAGAAGGTTCTCAGAATGTTGGAATCGTGTACGTTCTACCTCTGTATAATATGGAACATTGTGTGAATGTGATCAAAGAAACAGTTCATTAAACATGTTTAGACAAGGTTCTCAGAATGTTGCAGCCACAATGTTCTACCTTTGTTTGATATATAACATTGCCTGAAAATGATCTAATAATGATTACAGTTGTTTACATGTTTGAAATATTATTAATTGTATAGGTCCTTTTGAATCAAAATAGATCAGATGCTTCTAGGTCGAACAGTCTTACTTTCCAGGTACAAATCATACACTTAAGTAATGTTTACCTAATGTATGAGTCATGATTTTTTGCCAGATGTATCATAAATTCCCCCTATTCATCATTAACAAATATTCGAGTCCTCTTGGCTTAGTGATTAGTTCGTGCTTAATTGATCATCAATAAAATAACGCAAATTCACATTTATTTCCTGCATTTATTGACTACTGCCTCTGCAGCGTAACCTTTATAGTTTTACATTCAGCAGAAACGTGCGCTATCTCCTTACCTGACGGTATTTACCACCCACGAAGAAATCCTGTGCGACAGCACCAGTCACCTTGCTGGAGATGATGTACCACGATGCTGGCGATTCCCTCCGTATCAGCCTGTGAACGTGGTGGGCGGACCCTCCAAATGCCTACTGGTGCGTTGCCGTAACACGCCGCCAAACGCTAACGTTACATAAGATGTCCTTGCAATGGTGCCGTGGTGGCACACGCGAGAGAGGGGCGGGACTATCAGCTACACCCTATAAGCCTTCACTTTCCACTCTGTATGTACTCAGGAACGGGCGTTACCGAAAGAAGGCAATCATCCTGTAGTATCAAGTCGGGCAGACTGTACCGCAATAACCTAACAGGCTCATGAAAACACACACAGCACTGCCAACAAGGAGCTTGACAACCAGCCTCAGCATACTTGACTGAGCTGCTTCTGATTTCTCACTGTGCCCGGTTGTCTCCTATTATCTTATGTACAAAATAGGAACATTTTGTTGATTGGCACCAGTTGATGGTTTGAGAGAAGCCTTTTGTAAAGCAGGTTTTCACCAAGAGTCTCTAAAAAGACATCACTCAGGTTGTTTTCATACCACTGCAATGCCAGTTATTTGCAATGTGTGTGTGTGTTTGTGTTTTAACTCAATAGCCCTGTTAAGGAGGGAACATGTTGCTTGACTGCCCTCCCATGTCAGTAGGCCTATTTACGAGCACAGAGACAGGGTTCAACACTGTTATACTACTCTTTAAGACAACAGCACAGCTCAGCATATTGAAGAAACCGTCTTAGCTCAGCATCAGCACTGTTTGTATTTGTAGCAGTAATGCTGTAGAGCTCAACATATAAACCTTAAGCCTGCGCCATTACTTGCATTAGTTTTTGAGCGTTCATATGACACGTGTTAGTATTAGTATCAGGATATGAATATGCTGACTCCACAGGCAGTTACTGAACTCAGAATCCGTTAGTGAAACTCATGGAGCTCTCTGGGCTGTATTGCACAGATAAGATAGATTTAAAACCACACCTCTTGCTTTTTTTTTTTCAAAGAAGGCTGTATTTTTTAGAGCCGCAAGTGGAGGGTTATCTGCAGCATTTCTGGGAGTCTTTGAAAGAAGTGGCCCATTATGACATATTTAATCTACAAATGCTGCCTTCCTGGGATACCCCTGAATCCAGGATGCAGGGGGAATAGCAACAGGAAGATGTATCACTACAGGAGGGGGAAAAGGAGGGTTTGAAACAGCTATAGCAATGCAATAACCAATGTAATGTGTGTTAGCTCTTGATCAGTATTACAAACTGGGTTGATATTGAAGGAATGTAATAGAGCAATGCTAAGATGAGTAAAAGAGTATTCTTGAAATGCTGAACTGCGGCCTACATTTGTTAAAGGCTATAATGTGTGTGAAGCATTTGGAAAGAACCATTGATCAAGTGCTGCTTAAGGCCAAATTAAGAAATAGTAAATGCTTGGTGGGGAACTGTGTAACAAGGTCGCAAAAATCTAGTCACAGTGCCTCTGTCATTATTCCGTTTCCTCTGCTTCCAGTATCATGCTTTTATTTTGACACCACTTCCTGTCACGGTGTCATTTCAGCTACGGGCTCTTTAGATTATTCAGTGACAATTGTTTGCACCTGTTTTCACCCCTTTATAGGCAGCTTCCTCCCACCAGGAAGCTGCTAGATTGTTCTAACTCATGTTCAGACTTTCCAGTGGTTTTCCTAGTGCCTGTTATTCCAGCGCTCACCCTAGATTGCCCTGTAAACACCGAGTACTGCTGCCTAACCTTTCTGATTCTGTTTGTATTCTGTGCATGGACTTATAGACTTCACTTATTGACCGTTCCTCTTGTGGATACCTTGGATGTGTGAGTTTGCTGGCTCTGACCCCTGGACTGGATTATTGACGTGAGAGTGTTATATGTTGAATCAGACTCCTGCATTGTTTATCATGTGTTTCTGTCCAGTGCTCTGTTTAAAGAAGCAGTGTTATGCTTATCCTCGTCTGGCCTTATAATTGAGTTCACCATCGACATTATCGGCAGCTTTACGCGCCAGTTGTAACAGGCTCAGAATTAAATACACTTTTGCTTTTTCACTTAGCCCAGGGAGCCACAGCAGCTCTTGGGGCCTGTACCATGAGAAGAGATTATCCAGCTACATACCTTTGGGTTTTTACTCATGTTTTCATGAAACTGTCATTTTTAACTGAGATGGTTCACCATGGTGACCTGCCCCAATCAAATCACTGGAAAACCTGAGTCATTTTGCCTACAGGACCCTGACAGGGAATGTAGAGGGAAGTGAAACACTGTCATTATTATACTATGTACTGGCTGCTCCTCTGCCATATTAGCTGGTGAACAGTGTTCATCCTGAGCACATGGTTTCTTGTTTGAGTTAGGTTTCACTTTTGCTTTTATTTGTTAAACTTTTAGTTAAAAAGTCATGTGTGTCCTCTTGGTCATTGCTTTGTGCTAAGTTGTGACAAAACTTTGATAACTGGAAATAAAAGTGGTACTCTTTGTCTTTGTCTTTCATTAGTGTAGGATTATGGCTCTTCTTACCATTGCTAACTCTGAGAGACGAGACAGTCCAAGTAACTTCAAAACAGTGCTGATTTATTCAAAGGATCACAGGTAAAATTAACATTACACGCTCAGGTATCTTGCACCTCCAACTGCTCGCAGGCAGATGTAAGATGAAAGACCCTGAACCCACCAGGCCTATACATTTTATCACTTCGGTTGGGCTAGCCCCATACTACACAGAAACGTCAACCGAGACGTCTCTCTTACCAGCTTTGCAGCTGGTCATAGCAGTAGTCAAAACATGAAGCAAATCAACGTGTGAATGTGTTGGTTAAGTGGTGTGTAGCTAAAAACATTCTCACACGACCTCTAGTGACATGTCGTGGTATTAAACATAAGAACATATTATGGCTAAGGCTACAGTTATACACATCGTAATAATAATATTAAACACCCTGTCTGCTGACAGTCATCAACTCTTCTCTCTAGTCATCCTTGACCTGATGTACCCTGTAGAAACTCATAAGCATGACTAAGCATTTAACAGTCTAAATAGACATCCTATCTCCACTAAACATTTCTAATACATAAAGTATCTATGTAATTTCTATCTGACTAAAAATACCTAACAATTACAAAAATAATCCTAACTTGTTACATTTCAGTCAGACCTTAGCAGATTAATTATTTGTATCTTTTCCTCCCTTGGCTTTGGCTGCAACAGTCTTATGTACATTACTTTTAACTGTTTTTATGTGCATCACATATCCATACTAGTTTCTTATTCATCAGTCAAAAAAGCAAGAACTGTCATTCTATACTGAAGGTAAAACAATTCTAACACATTTTTAAAATAAACAATATTTCAGCCTGCCCAACATATGTTTAGCACATATTTGTAATGTGAATTAATGATGCTGGTAAACTTTCTACCTTTACCCCTTGCATAACTTACAAAATCAAATGCACACACGCGATGAAAATCTGAATGTTGATCTGATCATGTCTGATGTTTATGTCTAGATATGCTAGACACATTTTTTCTCACCTTTTTGTAGTTTTCTGACCATAATTATGAATTGTTTACTGTCTAATCAGACGTTAACCATCATAAATCATATGCTGCTACAAAAAAAAAAAAAAACTTTTATAACGGCATATGATTTCAGTAGGGACACCGCCTGCTTGAACATAAGCGGTGCACGCCAAAGTATTAATGCAGCGCTGTCAAACACGATTGGCGAGAACCTTTGTGACGTTTACGGATGTAAACGGAACAGAGTGATTGTATCCGTGCAAGGCAAGGTGAGCTGATTTTCAAGTGAGGGACAAAGTACAGCGATTAGTACATTTAATTCATCTTAACTGTAATTAATCCGCTGTATTTGGGACAAGTTATATGTGACGTCTTCGCCGTAGTGTAAATGCCGCAGCCTAGTGCAAATTTTGGTTTAATTTGTCCGTGTTTTCAGATTGGGGCATGGGTTTGGTTTTAACTTTAGATGGAACGTTTTTGTCTCAAACGTTGTTACTTTCAGTCTGTTGGACACAACAATGCAGTGATTGCACATCTCGCACCCAAAGTTTGCATTTAGTATTGTAGTATTTAGTATTCTGTTAGCTGACTGATGTTAGTGTTATCTAACAGTTATGACCTTTTCTTATGGTCTGTCTCAGAAACTGTGGCCTCTCCTTTGCTCTGCTTCTGTACACCTTTTATACATAATTTTTGCTGTTATTCAGTCTTCAATGTGGCAAATGATATTTTTATTATATTGCATCAAATGACACTGTGAAAACACCATGAAGGACTACTTGCTGTAGGACAAATAGAGGGGTTTCAGAGACAGAAGAACCTGTCAGTGCTCCTCTACTGTTTCACGCCAGCTTGTGTAATTTGTGTAACATTTGTAAGAATAATGTAAATTTAAACAATCCGCTCTGGATTCTGGAGTTTTATGCTGAGTGTCAGCTCAGTGTTTAGTGCCTGGACCACAACTTTACTGTTTTGCTTCTGTCACTGCTCTTCCCTGTGTCGCTTTCACAGGGAAGAGCAGCCGAAAACATCTGATTTCAGACAAATAGCTGTGAATAATACAGTATGTCTTGCTTTGTGGACGCAAACATTACAGTTTTGTCCATTTGTTTCACTGTGAAATATTCTGATTAATGCTTAGCGTTTCTTGTATATATGTGTGAGTGAGATTAGCTGATTAAATAAAGGTTATATGATTCTTACGACAGAATATGGTGAAATACCAGCAACACTGCAGGTAAAATGACAGGTTGGCTTGAAATGATAAAAAAATATTGGTTAAAACAGTTAAGCAACACATCTGGTGAGTTGAAGATGGACAGAACTATAGTTGTAACATTTAATATAATGAAGCCTGAGATGCAACAAGATAGTTTGTGCATTTCTTTTTATTATAATATGAATTATTAGGTGTTGCATGTATTGCCATCATATGCAGAGTGGCTTCCTTTTAAGAGAACAGAACAATAAGAACTGAACCAATTACAAAATGCAGCACAGGACTATCTGCCCTGCATGTTTGAAGAGATTATCTTAAAAAGATGTTTCATAATAATTAGTAATACAACAGTATTACTGCCAACAGTAGCTAGGGGTCAAGATAAAAACTGAGAACCTGGTCTTATACCTGCAGGAAACATGGCTGAGAGCTCATCTAGATTTAGATATCGATATGCACTCAGTATCATAGTCGACTCACCATAAACAACAAGAAGACAACAGAATGAGGATTAAGACACTATTTTGTTTCTTTGGTCTGCTATATGTCTCAAAACTGCCAGGACTTTGACTTGTCTCTGACTTGACTCAAGCTATCTTGAGTAGAAGAAAGAATGTGGATTAAGTGGAAGAATGTGTTAATGTCATCACTTGTTAAACCAGGACAAGTAATATCAACACCTCATTTATAGATGGAAAAGAAGATTGTTACCAATTGAAGTACAGGAAGTGTGAGGTTGGTTTTTAGGCAGTGATGTCAACAGCAGAATCTCTGCTTAAGGAAAGCAATACAGATAAAAGACATTTACTAGCTATTTATTTTGCTGTAGAGAAGAAATACATGTCTTCGTGGCAAAAGAAAGTACAAATTAAAATGAATAAATTAGGCATTAAGATAATCCAAGGGAAATACAATTTTTATCTAAGCAAACATTTGAAGTTTGACTAAGATCAGTAATGTCAGAAAAGTTTAACACTGACAACAGGACACAACAAGGAGGCGCTATTATTTCATATTATACCTGAGTGTTTGTAAAGTGTGGTGTTACATGCTGAGAACAGTGCAACTACAAAGTCCAGATTGGATTGTAAACACTGCTGTACTCAAGCATTTCCTGTGTGACTGGCTTCATGCTTGTTGTTTATATGCAAAACAGCTCTTGTGGGACTGTTGCAGACTGCATCATGTTTTCCTTACCCTACCTTACCCTCTTGCTCCTCAAGCCTTCCGGTGCCTTCTGCAGAGAGGCAGCCCCCAGCATGCTGGGGATGCTGTGCTGCTGATGGTGAGCAATGTTTGGCTCATGCATAGAACTGTTCTGATGAGCAGAAACCCTGGTTTTGGGCTTACCAGACCAGAGGTGTTCTGACAATGTGGGCTCCTCTTCAGACGAAACTGGGCAACTGTGCTTCACAGCACCTTCATTTTTTCCACCTGTGTCTGTTTACAGTTGTCAGAACTGTCTGTCATAAACATCCATAAACACAGTTCCTCTTTACTCATGGATGCACAGCCAACTATCAGTGCATACTGAAGAAACCTTCAACTGTACCACACTTCTCTGCCCAGCTATAGATATAGAATGGTATTAATCATATTAAGAACTCGATGTTCTTCTCTCCAGCTTCATAATAGCATTCTTTTAGAAACTTTGTTCCAGATCTCTCAGCCACAGAAGCAAAGTGTTGAACAATGACCAGTTGTCCACTGTGCGAAATCCTTCGTTAGATACTGTATTTTGAATTCCGCACCAGAAATAGATTTGAGGTCTGATGGAGGAGCAATTAGAAGAGGAGATGGAGCATGTTCATATAGTACACATGTTTAGTGTTTTAACATTGTATTTTTCTATAGTTGCAATTGCTAAGATGTATCCTTATATAGATGCTATATGTGTCCAACTTTCCAGGGAAGGAAACAAAAATGAGGGCTTCCACCAGTAAACTGCAGCAGCTCGCCATCTTCACAACCATACTGACTGGTGGAGGGACTGGCACCATGTACTATCTGCTGCAGAGTGAGTACAAATGAGCTGGGTGCTTTTTTGGCTGCCTGGTATTACACAGTTTGTGGTACCTGTATATAATGATGGATGATGTTATAGCTCCCAGAAGTGAAGCCACTGCGAGTTAGGGTTGAAGTATAGGCCATGTTAGCAAATGGGACATGAGCCAAACTAAAAGTCAACATACAGTATAACCCACATAAATTTTCCCAGAGGTAGATATTATCTTTTATTATTATTATTTTTTCCTTTTTCAGTCATGAAAATGAAAGAACCACAGTGGACCTATATATGTTACAATAGACTATGAAGCCTGTTGGGTTATTTCTTGCTGCTCTTGAAGCAACATTTATAGAATAAGTATGAACAGGCTCAGAACCTGTAATAAGGGGTATATTTTTCATTACGGTTCAGTAGGTTCCTGCAAAAAGACCTATTCTTGTCTTTACCTTCCAGCATCTCCCCAACTTTGAGTCACCCTGTGCCGCTTTCCCCTTGTCCAGCATGACGGTGTGACAGCTGAGCTGCTAAAGCTGCTGGAGTAGGGTCAGCAGTGGAGAGACCTGTCAGCCTACTGACACTCTTCTAGTCAAGCCTATGTTTATATATTATTATCTATATTTTATTGTCAGCCAGTGTGCATTACAATAGAAGGCAGCCCCAGCCAATAGTTTGCATGTCAACGGTCACACTGTCTGATACATGGATGTACATTAAGATCGGAACTATTTAGCAAATTGCAGAACAAGGAGAAAAGGACAACAAAACCACTAGGTCAAACCATCTAAAGGTGAGATTTGTACTTTTCAAACATCGTGGTTCACTTTTACAAGAGAAAAGACTGTTACGACCATGTGACTGGTTTTGCATAATGCATAAATTCATGCCAGTTGATTTTCTGACAGCCAAGGCTATATCTACACGTATTAAAAAAAGAAAGAAAGAATGAATAGTGGCAACTGAAGAGCCAACTGACAGTCGACTGACAAAATCCTTAGGTACAGCCCTGTGCTGGGGGCAGAATCAAACAGTGGACATATGCCCCTGGATCCCCAACCTGTTGGAGGCTAGGAAAAAGTCAGAGGGCCTCTACCTGAACAGGGCACGTACACTTTGGTGCCTGCCGTCAAATTTATGGGCCAATTAGCTGACCGCTGATGGCCTCAGCCCACTTTACTCTCTTCACCCAAGCAAACCAGCTGTCAGGCCCCACTGACTTTGTTCCTGGGAACGACTCCTCAACTGACTTTTTCTTGTACTTTTCTGTCTACTGTCCAATTAGAGAAATTCAGTGAGTCAGACTATCACAGACTGGCACTGCAGAAGTTGGAAGCATGTTCAATTGCCATGGAAAGCCTAGGGGCCCCACCTTTAAGAGTCCACAACATCCACCTGACTGACAGAAACAACCGTGTGGATCAGCACACTGCACAGGTACTGTGATTTAGACAGTCAACACTTGACAGGAGCTTTCTCCACACTGTTTCTCCACCTTGGTCACATGTTCATCACTGTGTCAATCTTGTTTACCTTGTCCTTTGGGAGCACGTTTTTTATTATTTTGTAATTTAGTGGCTATGCAGGCTCCCGAGCTCTTAGAATATGTGTTAGTTTTTGTGTTAGTGTTACTACTACAGTGGCATCTAAATGCATTCATTAAAGTTTTACCAGCTTCTCTTCTGATAGATAACACAGTTAAATGTGTTTTTGCTGACTTGGCTCATCCACAGTGTAAAGATACGCAGAAGCCGATGATACAATAACAACAATGAAGTCATAAAGACGCAAAACTATTGACCAGGTCCTCCATGAGCTCTCCTGCAAGCTGATCTTGATCTTGACTTTAATTTGCATTGTGTTGCAGATAAAGATCCCTGTGACTGGGTCAAAAACTGGAGGTTATCTGTATACTTCTTCTGTTAGAGATCCTAATACCAACAGGTTAGTATGTTCTGTTCTGAGTTCACTACAAACGATGGTGACAGAGATTTTTATTTTTTAAATTTACAGTGACATATACATACTGATGCTGACATCCTTCATAGTTGGCACATTGATATGTTGTGACATAAAATGGGGAACAAGCTGATACAGTTTGGTATTTTCCTGACCTTGAGGTTCACTTTGCCAGCCTGTGTGGTGCCCAACGCCGAGCACATGCTGCACAAGTGAGAGGGGGGGCTCGTTCTAATGAGGCAGTGCAAGGCGTGTTTGGTGGAAACTGGGAGCACAGACAAAATGTCACTCTAATTTGGGGATTCTACTTAAAGACAGTTTGCCACAATTGTGGAATAATATCCACAATATAAATGAACATTTCTGATGACACCCTCTCCAGCCAGCAGATGAAATAGAAGATATTAAATGTGTTTAAGCAGAAACATGAACGAATATGGATTAGGGCTGCTTGATTATGGCAACAATCATAATCACGATTATTTTGGTCAATATTGTGATCACGATTATTTAACACAATTACTCACTGACTATGGAAACAACATTTATTTATTGGACTTTTTAAAAAATGTCTTAACAGTTGGTTTTCTTGAAGTTTAAATATGATTCAACTGAAAGCCTAATTAAGTTTAGCTCCTGATTGGAAAAGTGTTGCACCAGGCTGCTACAAACTAAGCACACACACCTCTACACACATCAGACTGCTCACTTATAATTTGGGATTCAGCCTGTTTGTGGGAGATGTTAGGTCGGTAATCCTGTGCGTCTTTCCAGCCTTTTAGCAAAACTGCCTTTTCATGTTTTATCCTTGAAATACATCACAATGCAAATGGTACTCTGTCACATCTTTGATGTAGCTGTATGAACTGAAATAGCAAGTGGACAGTGATGCTTATATAATGACTTAAGTATTTTAACACATAATAGATTGACACAACAATGTATTATGCATAATAGGGATAGGTTATGCAAACTAGCGATGAGACATAGGGAGTTTTAATCAAATAAATCAACTGTGTGTACAATGGGAACAGAGACACTTGGGGTTTGTGCAGTCAGCCCCTTCTGTCTTATACATTTTTTATACTTTTCCTGACCTGGATTTGTCTCTCCCAGCAGGTGGAGTCTGAAGCAGGCCTTTCTGAAACTTCGGGAAGGACAGATCATCGACCTGCTGAATCCTCCTCCACCAGCTGCAGCGCAGAGCCAGACAGCGGAGCACACACAGGAGCTAGATACAGGCTCCTGGCACTTACCTATCTATAGTAATGTGAACAATGACAGTAGATGTTGACCTTCTGCAGCTGGTGCTGAGGAGAGATCTAACCACAAGACCATAGAGGTACATTCACCAATGGCAAATTGTCAACTCCAGTATCAATTTGAAGAGAGAACAGTTCCACACAGCTCTGCTTTGTGTGGTTGTGTTGCATTTCCAGGTTGGGGTTTAAACAAATAATGTGGTACAGTCATGTTGTTAGAGGAACTGACTGTTGTGTTGTTCTGTTAAGTCATCCCTGGACTTTTTCTTTTAAGACATGTTCAAACAACAGCATTTCGCACATTCAGACCAAAGTGTATTGACACGTATAAAGGAGTATTTCACCTTCTACGAGTTACCTTCTTGTTACAGCCATCAATCTACATTTTTCAGAGTGGGAGAGAGAGAGCAAAAGATTTCTCTGTGTGTGTCTATATGACTTCCTTTGGTTGTGTGAACAAATTCTCATTAAAAGCCATCATTGTGAGGAATTTGGCTTCAAAGTGTTGAGTGATAGTCACAATTTGTTTTGAGGGTTCAGGCTAGAATCAGGTTTATATAAGAGTTAGGGTAAAAGTTGGTGTCCTCACAGAGATACTTGTAGAGACGTGTGTGTATGTGTGTGCAGCATGCAAACCGGATGGATCACAGAGCAGGGTACAAACCTCACTGACTTCATTTACCACAACTTCCTGCTTCCTGTGCAGATTTAGATGAAGGGATTGTAGTCATTAGTCAGACTCAGAAGACATTTCTGTGACCCTCTTGTTATTACACAGAATCATACATTTGATTTTAAAAAGGTTTATTGTGGTGATGGAGGGCTATAAGTATTTGTGTGTTAACTTGAATTTCACATGCAAAACAGCAAAAGCATTTTGCCACCTGTGGTGTGCTCCTGAGAGTATTCATTCATTAAGGAGATCTTCTAAAGGAAATATATTATCCAGAAACTCCTCACACAAGAGAGCAGAAAACTTTGTTTACACTCCAAACATAGTTTCAGATACTACAAACAAAATGACATCACTTCATCTAAAAGGATCTGTTCTGAAACAGAAAAACTGGCAGTTTGTCATTTGCACATTAAAATTAATTGAATGTATTCGCAAAGCACATGGTTATATATACGTACAGTATATATACTGTATAAATTTTATTATGTTTATGATCTAAATGTGTTTTTTGATGACTGAACTCTGTGATAAACACTGATCATGCATTTAAAATCTGAGAGATTTTATGTTCATATACAACCGCAAATCAGAAAAGGTTGGGACGGTATGTAGAATCTAAATTAAAACTGAAAATAGTGATGTGTAAATCATCTGTGTCCTGTATTACATTGATAACAATACAGTAGCTCATTATTTGATGTGACACCTCCATGAGTTTTTATTCTTTGTTCAAAATAAACACTTCAATCCTGATGCTGCAACACATTCCAATTAAAGTTGAGACAGTAAAACAGTAAAACATTTACCACGATGTGATGCTGCCATTCCTTTTTACAACACTTAAAAGATGTTTAGGGGGACTGAGGACACCAAGTGATTAAGTTCTCTATTGGGGACAGGTGGGGACTGCAGACAGGCCAGTCCAGCACTCACACCCTTTTCCTCCACAGCCAGGCCTTGGTAATGTGGCAGTGTGAGGTTTTGCATTGTCTTGTTGAAATATGCATGGAAGTCCCTAGTAAAGATATCGTCTTAACGGTAGTTCCAAAATCTGTGTGTTTCATCATTAATGGAGCATCACAGAAGTGTAAGTTCCCTTTGCTCAGGGCACTGACCCAACCCCAGACCATGACAGATCCTGGCTTTTGGACTTGTTGCTGGTCTGGATGGTCCTTTTTGTCTGTGGTCCGGAGCACATGGCGTCCATTCCTTCAATAAAGACCTGAAACACTGAATAATCTGACCACAGTGCACGTTTCCACTGTGTGATGGTCCATCCCAGATGCCTCTGAGCCCAGAGCTTCTGGACACTGTTGACATAGGGCTTCCTTTTGGCACAGTACAGTTTTAAGCAGCATTTATGGATGTAACTACATATTGTAGTGCCTGACACAGGTGAGCCAAAGTCATCCTGAGCCCATGTGGTTATATCACTTATAGAAGAGTGACGATTCTTGATGCAGCACCATCTGAGGGATCAGAGAGCTCAGTCATCCAGCTTAGACTTGTGCCCTTGTCCTTTATCCACTGAAATCCCTCCAGATTCCTTGAATCTTTTAATGATGTTCTGCACCGTAGAGGGTGACAGATCCAAACCCGTTCCTGTCTTTCTTTGAGGAACGGTGTTTTTAAACATTTCAACAACTTTCTCACTCATATGTTGGCAAACTGGTGGTCCTCGGCCCATCTTTGCTCCTAAAGGGCTCGGCCTTTCCTGTACCAAATCATGATGCAGTCACCTGTTGACATCACCTGTTTCAAATGGAGTCATCATTTCATTATTTTACCTCATTACTGGCCCTGAAATGCAACTGTCCAAATATTGTTTGGAATGTGTTGCAGCATCAGACTTGAAGTGAGGGTTTATTTTGAACAAACAATAAAACTGATGAGGTATCACATCAACTAATATGCTGCTGTGTTGTTTTCAGTGTGATACAGGACACGGATGATTTACACATCACTATTAAATTAAATTTTACATACCATCCCAACTGTTTCTGATTTGGGGTTGTAATAGTTGTGATATGTTTAAGTAAGATATTGCTAGACTTCACTGGTAGGAATAACTCCGGCAGAGAAAAGCTGGTCCCATAATTAAGTTTTTTGAGAAATCTAGCCTGCTAAATAACAGCAACGACTGCTTAACCCATTTACAATAGTGAGAATCCCATCAGCACTCATTATAACATGAGAATATAAACATAAGATAGAGAAACAGTTGAACACAGTAACCAACCACTAAAATCAGTCTGCTATAAGTAAGTTGTGAAAATGTTTTGCAGGCTTTTGATACACAGCTGAGAAGTGTTATTAACATTAGTGTTTTCATTAATGACATTAATGTCACATAGAGTAATTATATGGTTAGACAGCATATTTCTAAGTTTTTCAAGCCAGAGTGCAATAGTTTCTGTTTTGTCAGAGTCTAGAAGTAAGAAATTACAGGTCGAAGTGTGACCGACTGATCTGATTCATCCGGGTTCATAGACAAATATAACTGAGTATCATCTGTGGGTAACCACATGAAAGCATCTCACTGTTCTTTGGATTGTTTGCCAGCTAGATTGTTTAAGGATGTTTTTCACTCTGTTGGGCCTAGCTTTCTGGCTTTAATTTATGTTTAAGGACAGGCTCAGTTTCAGATGCTTTTAAAAAGGTGATTGTCCAGCCTCTTCTCAAAAAGTCAAATCTTGACCCTTCAGTGTTCTCTAATTTTAGACCAGCGTCTAAATTATCTCTTATGTCTCAACAAAAATAAGACTGAGTGTGTGCTATTTGGTGACTTGTCAAATTTATCTGCTCCTGACCATGGTCTGTGTCAGGTTTGCTCGGTGGCACCTTCCTCTCCTCCTTTCCTCACTCTAGTCTGCGTCCTTACTCTGATTACTCCATCCGATTCACCTGCCCCGCTTCCCTGATTATCCCCAGCTGTGCCTTGTTTGTTTCCTCCCTATTTATACTCCACTCACCGCGCGCTCCCTTGCCAGTTCAATCCTTGTCATCCGGCCCCATGTCGTTTTGCTCTTCCTGTGTTTTTTTTCGGATCCTTATTGCTCATATTCCCTGTGTTTTATTGCCAGTCTTTTTTCCTGCCCCGCTGCCGTTTTGGTTTTTTCCTCCCTCCGCTTCGGACCTCTCCTCTGGATCCTGAATACTCAGCTCCACCAGCCACAGCCGTACAGGTCGATGCACAGTCTCCACTTAACCC
>NW_018128103.1:74089-75254 GCF_001952655.1 Monopterus albus | reverse complement strand
TCTCTCACCATATCCATACTGTTGTGTATATACAGTAGTTCTCTTGTATCATCACTTGTAAATAAAGCACTGCTTGCACCGAAGCCAGCCGCCTGGGTCCACTCATTTCTCCGCTCGCTCACCTGTTTGTCGAGCGGCTTTAACAGATTGAACTGGCCACTATGGGCCCTGCTGGCTCCGGTGCAAGTGGCACCTGCTCCTGCACATATCACTGCCCAGATGGACAGAATGGCTCAGGCACTGCAGCAGCAACAACACGACATATCCGCCTTGACCCAGCAAGTAGCCCAACTCACCTCACTCCTCCTGTCACAGCACGGTCACGCTGCCACCCCAGATCCACAGTCAGCTCCCCGTTCTGCCAGCCCCTGCTGTGATCCACCTATCCCAGAACCAGACACTTTTGATGGCAGCGTGGAGAAGTGCCGAGGTTTTCTGCTGCAGTGCCGCCGGGTGTTCGATCAGCAGCCACGGACTTTCCGCTCAGACAGAGAAAAGATAAGCTACATGATCAACTGACTACGACGCTAAGCACTCAACTGGGCCGAGGCTGCAGACACCAGTGGCATGCTCATCTGCACCACCATTCATGAATTTGTGGAGGAATTACAAACTGTTTTTTCACCGGCTTCTCATCAGGGCCAAGCTGCCAGGGACCTTATGACCATCTGCCAGGGGGCTCGTCGAGTTTTGGACTATTCCATCGACCTCCAGTTCCTGGCGACAGTGGCCGGCTGGGAGGACTGCACGTTGCGCGCAGCCTTCTGGCACGGCCTCAATGATAGTATCAAAGCCGAGTTGAACACTGGCGACGAGCCCCCTTCTCTCCACGCCCTGGTAGACTTGGCCATTCGTATTGACAAACAGCAATGCTCTTTCCGCAAGGAAAGAGCAGGGCAGCAGTCGGCCCCCCGGTCCCACGCAACGACCACTCCACCTGTTGAAGCCCAGGTACCTCTCCGCATGGGGGACTCTCATCCTTACACCACCCGCAAAACGGACGAACTCATGGACCTGGGACGTGCCCGTCTAGCCCCCGAAGAACGGGCCCGCCGCATACGCACCGGGGCGTGCCTGTACTGCGGAGCACCGGGACACCTCATCGCCGCCTGCCCAGTGCGGCCAAAAAAGCGGGACCGCCCGTGACCGTGGGGGCCATCACGCG
>NW_018128103.1:71800-73573 GCF_001952655.1 Monopterus albus | reverse complement strand
ACAGGCTCTGGAGGAGTACATTGAAACAGCCCGACATGCAGGCATGATCCGTCCTTCTTCCTCACCCCTGGGTGCAGGGTTCTTTTTCGTGGGGAAGAAGGACGGTGGCCTCCGTCCATGCATCGATTATCGTGGTCTTAATGCTATCACTATTCGTAACATGTATCCATTACCTCTCCTTTCCTCTGCCTTTGAATCTCTCCAGGGCGCGGCGGTCTTCACCAAGCTGGACCTTAGGAATGCCTACCACCTTGTACGCATCCGGGAGGGTGATGAGTGGAAAACTGCCTTCAAGACCCCGCTTGGGCACTTCGAATATCTGGTGATGCCTTTTGGCCTCACCAATGCCCCGGCGGTTTTCCAGGGGTTGATCAATGATATCCTCCGTGATTTTCTTGGTCGTTTTGTTTTTGTTTACCTCGATGACATTCTGATTTACTCTTCTTCCCTCACAGAGCACATCCAGCACGTTCGTCAGGTCCTTCTTCGACTCCTGGAAAACCGCCTGTATGTTAAAGCTGAGAAGTGCGTCTTCCACTCTCCCTCCGTGGCATTCCTGGGGTTCATCATTGAACAGGGAAGACTCCGCGCCGATCCCTCCAAAATCTCTGCTGTCACCAATTGGCCTACCCCCACCTGTGTGAAGGACCTGCAACGCTTCCTGGGCTTTGCAAACTTCTACCGCCACTTCATCAGGAATTACAGCACCATTGCAGTCCCCCTCACACAGCTCACGTCCACTAAGGTGAAGTTTGCATGGTCCAGGACAGCAGAGCAGGCCTTCCAATCCCTCAAAGACCGGTTCACCACAGCCCCCATACTCCTCCAACCAGACCCCACACGGCAGTTTGTGGTTGAGGTGGACACGTCCGACACTGGGGTGGGAGCGGCCCTCTCTCAGCAGTCCGGGGAAGACCACACCCTTCACCCATGTGCCTACTTCTCCTGACAGTTGACCCCGGCCGAACACAACTACGACGTGGGCAACAAAGAACTACTGGCCGTTAAGTTGGCCCTTGAAGAATGGCGGCAAGAAGGTCGATGCACAGTCTCCAATTAACCTGTCGAGTCAAGCGGCTCTAACAGTCTGGGCCCCCTAGCTTGATATCTGAAGTTGACTGTAAAAAACCTAGGGGTGATGTTTGATGGCGACTTGGGGTTTGACAAGCAAATCAACTCAGTTGTGAAATCTAGTTTCTTCCACCTGAGGCTGTTAAGCAAGGTCAAGTCATTCCTTTATTTTAATGATTTTGAGATTCATGCGTTTATCACTTCTAGACTTGATTATTGCAATGCTCTGTACTGTGGTGTTAACCAGTCCTTCTTTGCTTGTCTCAAAATGGTGCAAAATGCTGCTGCTCATCTTTTGACAAGTACTAGGAAATTTGAGCATATAATCCCGGTACTGGCTTCTCTCCACTGGCTTTCAGTCTATTTTAGAATTGCTTTTAAGTTATTGATTTTTGTTTTAAGGCTCTTAACGGTTTGGCACCATCTTACCTCACTGAATTAGTGTATTGGCACAAACCTACAAGGCCCCTCCGATCTTCAAGCCAGTTTCTTTTAGAGCTTCCAAGGGCCAGATATAAATGTTGGGGTGACCATGCTTTTACTGTTGCAGCCCCTAAATTGTGAAATAGTCTACCTTTTAATGTTACATCAGCTACTGACCTCATTACTTCTAAATCATTGCTTAAAACCTATTTATTTGGCTTGGCTTTTAATACACAGTAGGGGATGATACATTCCTCTTAATTTTAATTTATTGAATGT